>NC_136490.1:88746115-88858615 GCF_053919585.1 Euprymna scolopes
TCAAATATTTGTACTGGCATTTTGTTTTCTTAATTTCATTTATCCAAATGAAATCTCAAAATAAAGACGAAACGTGGATGAACACATAATATGACTTGTTAACTTTTTATTTCTGTCTATATATGTATGTATATGTGTATTTGTTGATATGTGTACTTATCTTTTTATCTATCTCTATATATTTATATAGTTCTGTCAATATAAATATATATATATACTAGCATTTCAGCCCGGCGTTGCCCGGGTGTTTGGAGGTGTATGCTGAGCAAAAAAAAAAAAAAAAAGAGTAAATTTATTTTTAATTTGACCCCTATTATAACCCCTTAAAATTTATAGTTTCGGGCTCAAATCACTTTATTAAATTATATCCAGGTTCAAGGAACCTATATCTAAAATTTCAAGTGTCTAGACCCAAAATTGTCGGAGGAGTTTGGTAGAGTTCTTAAAGGTCAAATCGTTGAAATTTGACCCCTTAACAACCAAATTTCTGGCTGACCCCCGTCACATCGATTTTCCCAAATCTCAGTACCCGGCATTTCAAATTTCGAGTCTATAAACTAAAAATTGACAGAGTTATTGCGTAGGGAAATGTACACAGACAGACAGGCAGACAGACAGACACGTTCACTTTGATAGATATATAGATATATATGCATACATATGTATATACAAATTTATACACACACACACACACATATATATACATATATATATATATATATATATATATATATATATATATATATATATATATAATTGTTGGCTGTTGAAAAATTCGTAGTAACAGTAAGTTTTTGACAATCGTATAATAGTAAAATATGTGGTTCTTTTCTTGTCAAAACGGAAAGGAAAGGTTTCGATTTCATATGATTATCTAGCATAAGAATATAAGCTTAGATCTCTCTCTCTCTCTTTCTCTCTTTCTCTTTCTCTTTATATAGATCAGTCATAAGTAACTATATTTTTTTATTTTTGACTTTGTTAATTCATAAGCATTCATAAGCATGGACATTTAGAATTAGAAATCGTATACGTTTATTTTATATGCATTTTATTTCAAATGTACATCATGTTCATACACTAGATGCCTATATTACATTTGTTATGTTAGAAAAAATCCATAATTACTCATTACGTATCATATATATATATATATATATATATATATATATATATATATATATATATATATAAATATAAATATAAATATATATATATATATATATATATATATATATATATATATATATATATATAAGGAATAAATCAAGTTATGTGCTCATCAACGTTTCGTCTTTATTGCGAAAAGTTGATGAACACAGAACTTTGTTCCTTTTTTAACTATCTATTTCGTCGGAATATTATTTTCATTATTCTCTTATTGACTAATCTAGTATACACCCCCGCAGTCTACGGAGAGGATGCTTCATATATCTCCATGGAGTGATTTAGTTCACAATACATTGTAGTCTACATTGCACTGTAGAGAACCTACTGTTGATTTTATAAAATTATTTGTTAATAATTACTTCAATTTAAGTTTAAAATGCAGAAGTCAAGTATCATGATTCACTTGTGTTTAAAACAGAAACATGAATTTCGAATGCGTCCTCGTTTTATTAAAGAACCAACTATTTATTTTATTGAATTATTTTTACATAATCACTTGAATTAAAGTTAAACATACAAAAGTCAAGTATCATGGTCATATTGTACTCTAAAAAGAAACATTCATTTCGCACGCAACCCTGCCTTATAAAAGAAGCCCTTGTTGATTTTAAACTGCGGTCTTTTCGGCTTGTGCGGTGATAAAATATTTCAAATGCACTTGTGACATTGGGTTGTTTAAAAATGTTAACTTTGGTCAAAATTGGCCTTCTTACTTTAATCAGATTTTTTTTTTTCAATTATCGATTTTCGATACTTATCAGACGCATTCAGATACTAAACCCCTGTAAGAAAATTAACAGATACATCAAGTACCTTCGTGCGAAATTTACAAAAATGGACCAAGCCGTTTCCGAGTCCATAGGAAGCGAAGTCATATACATACAAAGTTTTTTTTTGGCATAAAGCTGATCGTCTGTGTGTGTGTCTGGTCACGAATAGACTCCTATATGCTTGACTATTATAGAAAACTGATTACATATAATGCTAGAAGATGTATCGAGACACAGGAATGGGTATGTTTGATCTGGCATAATGATGATTCATTAAAATTGTGGGGTCTACAAAGTATGGAAATAAAATAATTAAAACTTAAAAAAAAACGTTTAGAAGTGTTTTTGATATAGATGTACATAATACTTTGATAAGTATGTTTATATTTAAGTAGGGATAGTATAATAAAATTGTGGGGTCTGCGTTCGCGCCTGGCCTCCATAGAATGGAAATAGGCACCAACTTTAATAAAGACTTTTCATATCTATCTGCGTAAGTATACTTTGATAATTATAAGTTTGAAGACATATGGTATAATAAAATTATGGGGTGTTCGTTCGTGCCTGACCTCCATAGAATGGAAATATGTCACAAAGTTTAACAAGGTTTTTAATATAGATCCACAGAATATTATGATAAGTGTTTCAGTGTGAACAGGTATGGTATAATAAATTATCAAGTTTATCTATTTTATTTTTACTTTCATCACATTTTGCTTTGGTTTTGATACCCCCAAATTCTAAGCTAGCCCTTTACAACCCTTCCTTTTCATAACCTATCATACTTTCATAAATCAGTCCATTTTCTGTAGACTGTTTTTGAACCCAATCAACGACGCGTACTTTTGCTAGTGTCTCTCTCTCTCCCCTATCTCTCTCTCTCTCTCTCTCTCTCTGTATATATATATATATATATATATATATATATATATATATATATATATATAAAATATTAAAACAGTTTAATAAAGCATTTGTTCGTTATCCTGATGCTTTTGAATCGTTTAAGATAAACCAGACTATATTAATAAAGGAAATCCAAAACTATATTAGCAATGTATAAAATGTATTTATAATTATATATAATAAATTTATTAAAAAAAAAATGTATATATGTAAAAATATTTTTAACCTTTATATATCTAATTTTAAATAAGAATGTAAATATACTAAATACTAATCATAGTGGGAGTGATAAGTAGTTAAATGGATTCATCCTAATGTTATAAATACAAGACTGATAAATTAAAAAATTAAAAAATGTATCCATTTTAAATGTGGAAATTGATGAATCGCACAGGTAAGAAATTCATTTTTATACTATGAAAAGGTTAGTAATTGCAATTAAGAATAGAAAACTGGATCAAATGTTTGAAACATGTCTTCTTCCTAAGATTAAGGGTGGTGGTGTTTGATCAACACTGCTGGTGAGCCATGATGTAATATACTGTTTTGTTATTAAATCCCCGAAACAGTGTTTCATGGTAAACAACTGATGATCCCTTGAAAAATAAATTATTGGTATTATAGTAAATTCGAGAGCGAGTTGATGCAGTGATTGCAGGTGATTAAATGACTTACTGACTAGATGGTTTTCTAACAAATGATAAAAATATTTTTTGTATAGTTTTAAAGGTTAAAAACTTCCAAGACTATATATATATATATATATATATATATATATATATATATATATATATATATATATATATATATATATATATATATATATTATAGCAGGAAATGACCGGCACCGCGGCCGCCTTCTAATCTAGCTGCAAGTTTTGGTATAATTTAAGGAATCCATTATTTTTCTTAACATTAATAAGACCCTTTTTCACCATTTTCATTTCATTCTTTGTAAATAGACAGAGAGAATAGCCATTTTTCATCTCTGCATAAAAATGATCTTTCTCTATTTTAATTTACAAACCTCAACATTTCACACGACACAGAACTTGGCAAACAAAATACACGATAAGTAATGGTAATTGTTCTCTGATAGTATTTTAGCCATATGTCAGCCTAGAGAGTATCCGTGATTAAAAATTATCCGAACTGTTTTGTTTTTTATACTGATGTGCAAATATCCGCACGCACGCACGCACACACACACACACACACACACACACACACACACACACACACACACACACACACACACACACACACACAAGTTGAATATAAAGCTAATTAATTCTTGTTTTATTTTAATTCCGTTGAAGTTCTCAGAAATCAAAAGGCCTCGTCTCGAGGGCTTACATGTGATCTGTATATGAGATGCATGGGAATTCAAACATTCCATTAAAGTTTTCTTTTACATTTTAAAGCTGACTTAGTAAAGACGTTGAGAACATAATTTCGCCTTTCGCAAATGACCATGTAAGTAATATATATGCGTGTGGTTGTGTGCGATAATATAGGAAACAATTCTTTTATATATTTCAGATAAATTTCCAACAAAAGTAAAGCTCATTATCCAATATGTCAACATTTAAATTGTAATCGAAAAAATACAATGACGATGCTAAGTCATATCTAAAGGTGATTTTACATGAATTTTCATCTGGTATTAATTTTTATTTTGTTCAATATACTATATATTTTGTTCAGAAATATGTGTAAGGCCTTTTTCTTACTTCGAAACTAACAATAGATCACAGCATGATATAACTTTGATACGTACTAACGTATTAATATATATATATATATATATATATATATATATATATATATATAAAAGTGTGTGTGTGCGAACGCGTGTGTGTGTTAACAGGCTGCATGACGTTGTTCTGTTGAAAAATACGCTAAAATGTAGTATTTTTATTTATGCAAATTTCGTGTTTATTATCATAATAGCCAATTCTCTATTGATTTTTATCTTGTATCTAATATATAGTAGTACGTCCCTTCCCCGTGGAAGCTTGTCGTAAAACACGCTAAAACATATTTTAATTCATGCAGATTTCGTATTTATTATTATAGAGAAAATTTTATATTGATTATTATATTCTAAATATACAGTAATAATTTAAAAAGATTAAAAAATGCCTTGGGTGCCATCAGCTTGAATCGAAACAAAAACATGTAATCCTCCTGCCTCTCGTTACACTTTGAGTTATCGGCACATGGATATGAAAAAGGTAACAATTACGCGATTTTAATCTATAACTATATATTTACACATGTGTAAAAGTAATAAGTTTAGTCGACTTACTCATGCCAAGTTCATTTTTTATTTGATTCCTTAGCAGCTATTTTTATTGATCGAATTTGCTCCATAGTTTCAAAAAATCTATATATTAAATTTAAACATTAAGAGAGAAATTTAGTCGAGAAATTTCCACACACAAACAGAAAAGATCATTTGCGTATTCAGAACAAGGTTCATTCAGTTCGTTTTAATAACTTTTAAAGAAAATAAACAAGTCAATATCAATGGCAGTGAGACAAAAACTCAACTTTATTACAATATATAATCTATGTTAATGAGAAGAATCAAAAGAATTATTCAGTAATCCAATTTTGTGTGGGCATTTACGAAGTGGACACCCCATTCCTAAAAATCTTTACTGAATTTTATTATATATATATATATATATATATATATATATATATATATATATATATATATATATATATAAAGCTGAACGTTTGTGTGTGTGTCTGGTCACGAATAGACTCCTAATGGTTGACTATTGTAGAAACTGATCACATATAATGATAGAAGATGTATCGAGACACAGGAATGGGTATGTTTGATCTGGCATAATGATGATTCATTAAAATTGTGGGGTCTGCGTACGCGCCTGGTCCACAAAGTATGGAAATAAAAAATTAAAAATTAAAAAAAAAACATTTACAAGTGTTTTTTTTATATAGATGTACATAATAATACTTTGATAAGTATGTTTTAATATAAATAGGGATGGTATAATAAAATTGTGGGGTCTACATTCGCGCCTGGCCTCCATAGAATGGAAATAGGCACAAACTTTAATAAAGACTTTTCATATCTATCTGCGTAAGTATACCTTGATAATTATGTTTCAGTTTGAAGAAATATGGTATAATAAAATTATGGGGTGTTCGTTTGCGCCTGACCTCCATAGAATGGAAATATATCACAAAGTTTAACAAGATTTTTTCCACAGAATATTGTGATAAGTGTTTCAGTATGAACAGGTATGGTATATAAATTATGTGGTTTATCTATTTTATTTTTACTTTCATCATATTTTGCTTTGGTTTTGATACCCCTAAATTCGAAGCTATCTCTTTACAACCCTTTCTTTTCATAACTTATCAGAGTCCATTTTCTGTAGGCTGTTTTTGAACCCAGTTCACGACGGGTACTTTTGCTAGTATATATATATATATATATATATATATATATATATATATATATATATATATATATATATATTAGTGTTAGGACGATTAATTGCTATTGCAATTGGGAATAAAAAAAATCGGAAGATTTGGATGTATCGGAATCGGAAAAGTTGATACCTATTTTCCGATGCCAAAACGATTCTTTTGTCTTTTTATTTGACTTTGTTTAAACCAAAATCTTTCATTGCTGTTAATAATGATAAAATAATAAATATTTATTGATTTTAAAATACAAGTAAAACTAAAATCGATAGATCATCTTCCACAAGTGTATTTTGACGTTTAGAAAGTATTTGCATATTTAACATGTTTTTTTACGAAAATCGGGAAAATAATAATCTCATAGTTAAATAATTAGAGATTTCGTTTCTTTATAAACGAAATCGGAATCGGTAATTGTATCATAATCGGGAAAATATTGGAATAGTATCATCACTAATATATATATATATATATATATATATATATATACACGAGGTCGTTTCAAAAGATTTATAAATCTTGTATGGGATAATTTAATATACGCACATTTGTTTCTGGCGCACATTGATGACAGAACTTGCTTTCTTAGAATCTCACACTGTCAATATCTGCAACGTAGAGATAAAATTATTAGCTTATGAATGCTTAAACTCAGTTATCATAACAATGGAATTTGGAATTTCTTCTGATCCATTCGAGCGGAATAAAAATAGTAGGCATTGCATTTAGAACACATTTCGTATATATGGAATATTTCCAATATATGTATGTATGTATATATATATATATATATATATATATATATATATATGTATATGTATATATGTATATATTTATATATATGTATATATTTATATATATGTATATATTTATATTTATATATATGTATATATGTATATATTTATATATATGTATATATTTATATATATGTATATATTTATATATATGTATATATTTATATATATGTATATATGTATATATTTATATATATGTATATATGTATATATTTATATATATGTATATATGTATATATTTATATATATGTATATATGTATATATTTATATATATATGCATATATGTATATATATGCATATATGTATATATTATGTATGTATATGTATAAATATATATATATAAATATATGTATATGTATATATATATAAATATATATATAAATATATATATCTATATATATCTATATGTATATATTTATATATATAAAGATATATATATATATATATATATATATATATTCGATATTAATTTATCACTTGTTGGCATGTACGAATACAAAATGTTTTTTAAAAGAAAGATCCCTCGGTTATTATTACATTATATATATACATATATATATATATATATATATATATATATATATATATATATACAGGGTGACCCCCCCCCCAAAAAAAGCTAAATGGAGGCCATCTAGAACATATGCTGTAGAACGGAGAAAAAAAGCCCCCAAACCCTAGTGTTTTGATGTGATGTTTTGAATATAATAAACTAGTTATGACCAAAGTTTCATTTAATTCGGACAAAACATTAAGAAATGGGGCCTAATTAGAGTTCGGGTCCGGTTTTTGGGGTCACCCTGTATATATATATATATATATATATATATATATATATATATATATATATATATATATATATATATATATATAAATGTATTTTGAAATTACAACTTTTATTGCAAGTATTATTATTATTTCGGTTCATTCTAAATGAATAAATACTATTTTATTTTTATTTATTACCCTTATGTTACTATCAAAATGTGTTTTAATATACTATACACCCTTTTGAGAGAAAAGGCCCAACTGATAATCGTGTCCCTGTACAAAATTTGTACCCTTAATATCATTAATTTAGTAGGGACTGCCTTAAAGCAGTTCGTACTAAATTAATTTTTGGTCTTAATCATTTTCATACCTATGCGATTTTTTTGTAGATATTAAAAGTAATTAATGAAAGTGATTTAAAAAGACACAGGCAAAATTATTAAATCTATCTTTAAAATAGGTGCTACCTAATTTTCGGAGAATGTAATTAAAATTAAACCACTCAGAAAAAAATATACATGGCATAGATAACACTTCAGAAACGGCAGAGATATGTGACTTATTTCGTCCTCTTTTCTTTCCTGCATTACAATTACATAGAAAAAGGGAAAAGGGTGACCAATCTTTCCATCCTGTTAGCGACCTAAAAGACATTTTTGGAAGTTTTATTAAATTCAATCCAATAATTTAAGTTACTCAAAAAGAGTACGCGAGAGCAGACAAAAATTGATTGCCTATTTCTTTTCATTCCTTGACTGTGTCATTTAAACGATAAATATATTTGTGTTAAAAATACCGAAATTATAATATCTGTTAATAAAAATGAATGGTAATGTTTATCTATTATATTATTGTTATGAATAAGTACTAAAGTTTTCTATTGTGTTTACAACAAACTCATTTATTATTTATCATTTTCGTTTCAAGTTTTTCAAGTAGCGAACATTTCAAACGTTACGACGCCATTTTTGTCTGTTGCTTTTTCACGAAGTTATTTAAAAAAAAAAGGAAAGGAAAACTGGTGAACGTGACTTATTCACGTGACAAATGCATTAAACATATATTATTAAAGATTAATACTTAGTGATTAATCATTGGTAGTAGAAAGAGGCAAAACTTAGCAATATATATTTTATAACTCCCTCCATCTAAAATTTAATGATTTTATCGTATACTAAATCCGTCATAAAATACTTTAAAACTCGATATACTTTCTTATATATGTAAAACTATTTATACAAATCAGATGTCCAATCAAACTATAAAATATTTTCATGTAATGGTATGCAAACTTTACTTGAGTTAAAACTAGTTTTATTGTGATTCATAATAATAGTGCCAGTCTTATTTACGCACAGGCACACAGATAAGCACACACACACATATTTATATATATACGCACACATATATGTGTGTGTCTGTGTCTGTGTGTGTCTGTGTGTGTCTATTTGTGTGCGTGCCTCTGTGTATGCGTCTTTGTATGTGTGTCGTTGCGTGTGTGTGGAGGGAGGGAGGGAGAGAGATAGAGAGAGAGAGAGTGAGAGATAGATAGAGAGAGTGAGAGAGTGAGAGAGATCCGATCCATATAGTTACCTAATGTACTAGTAAATTTTTATAGTCAGTTAAATATAAAAAATAAAAATGAAAAAAATCGAGAATTACTCTTAATGTTCTATCAAATTTTATATATTATAAAGTTGCGATTTACAAAAAAATCAAAAATATATATCCATATGACTTGAGTGCATCAGCTTAAACGGAAACCGAAAAAAACTTATGAAAAAAAAAGAATGTATATATATATATATATATATATATATATATATATATATATATATATATATATATATATATGGGTATTTATTAATGTGATTGATAATTTAAAAATCAAATTATAATTAAATTAAAAATCCGTTTCATAAGAAGGAACAACAACAATATGAAACGGATTTTTAATTTAATTATAATTTGATTTTTAAATTATCAATCACATTACTAAATATTAAATTAGCTCTAGGATATTTACCTATCGAGCTTATTATATATCTAAATTACAACGAGCACTTTTTCTTTCCCTGTATTTTAATTAAACTAGTAATTTCACTATTACATTAAAATACACTTTGCTCTTTAGACTATTGTTCTCATCTCCTTTAAATATATATATATATATGGGTATATATATATGGGTATATATATATATGTATATATATATGGGTATATATATATATGTATATATATATGGGTATATATATGTATATATATGCATATATATATGTTTATATATGTATATATATATATGTATATATATATACATATATATAACGTGAGTTCTTTCAGTTATAATCGAAACCAAAATCAAAACTTATGAAGAATTTTTGATAAATTATTTTCAAAAAATATTAGATTCTTGCAATGCAGTTAGCTATAATCGAAACCGAAACCAAAATTTATGCAGTATTCTTAGTAAATTATTAAAAAAAAAATAGATAACTTAAGCGCCATAAGCTATAATCGAAACCGAAACCAAAACTTATGAAGAATTCTTAGGAAAATTATTTATAAAAAGTTAATGACTTGAGTTCCATCAGCAATAATCGAAACGGAAACCAAAACTTATGAAGAATTTTTGGTAAAATTATTTATTACAAGAAATGGAAGTCCATAACGACACTCACTCTGATGTAAGCGTGACACACAAAATATATAACACGCACTCTATCCTATTAATATAAAGATGATGTATTATCTGTTTTTATTTATGAGCGTTAACTTTCATAAACAGAGATCGTACGCGTGCGAGAGAAACAGAATGAGGACGAGAGAGTAGGAGTGACAAAGCGACATTGATGAATAGCACTTGAAAAGCGTTTAGTCACTTCATCATTTCATGAGTTAATTGTAAATTGTAGCCAATTAGAACAATTAAAGTGAACGTTTGTTTTTAAACCTAA
Organism: Euprymna scolopes; assembly: GCF_053919585.1. Taxonomy (NCBI): domain Eukaryota; kingdom Metazoa; phylum Mollusca; class Cephalopoda; order Sepiida; family Sepiolidae; genus Euprymna; species Euprymna scolopes. The sequence continues at coordinate 88,756,953 of NC_136490.1, forward strand.
GTATAATACTAAGTATAAAGAATATTTTTTATGATTAAAAAAGCTGGAAATATTATCACCTCTAGAATTATATATATATATATATATATATATATATATATATATATATATATATATATATATATATATATATATATATATATAAGTGAACGTGTCTGTGTATCTGTGTGTCTGTGTACATTTCCCTACGCAATAACTCTGTCAATTTTTAATCTACACACTCGAAATTTGATATGCAGGTTACTGAGATTAGGAAAAATCGATGTGACCGGTTTTTGGCCAGAAATTTGGCGATTAAGGGGTCAAAGTTCAACGATTTGACCTTTGAGAACTCTACCAAACTCCTCCGACAATTTTGGATCTACGCACTTGAAATTTTAGATATAGATTCCTTAGACGTGAATCTAACTTAATAACTTTATTTGAGCCCAAAACAATAAATTTTAAGGGGTCATAATAGGGGTCAAAGTTTAAAAAAAATTGACCTTAACGGTCTCTTCCAAATTACTCAGACAATTTCTAGTCTAAATATTTGAAATTTTACATAAAGTGTATTCAGGGATAGGGCAAGCTTTTTCATCAGTTTGGGTCGAAAATTTTTAGTTACCAATATATAAATGTATGTATGTATGTTTGCATGTCTGCCTTAAACTTTCAATAGAGGCGACGGATTTTACCAAGATCAGTATAATTTTAAAGTTCGATCTTTCATACGACAAATATGGAAAAATTGGCTAAAAACATTAATATCTTCCCCTTCAACTCGGCAATTTTCTACAACGGGGTGGGTCACTTTTTTCGCCGATATTTTTTAAAGTTATCCTCTTCTTTAGATTGTCTAGCCTTAATTTTAAAAAATGTCGCTTCCGGTTTGTTCGTAACAGCATAAACGTTAGGTTTTACCCCGTTCTTTTCCTCCTTTGCGGCACGGGTTCGAGCCTGCCTTCCTACTACCACATTTTTTTTTGCTCAGCATACACATCCAAACACCCGGGCAAAGCCGGGCTGAAATGCTAGTATATATATATATATATATATATATATATATATATATATATATATATATATATATATATATATATATATATATTTTTATGTCGTCATTTTCTTTCTTTATTGATTTCGATATAAGCTTCCAAACAATGTTTTGAGCTCTGCATTATCACGATATATCCTCTTAGAGAATTGATCTTACTCTCTTAAACTTCCCCATATATGTTTGTGTTTGTGTGTGTGTGGGTGTGTGTGTGTGCGCGAGAGAGAGAGAGCGTGTGTGTATGTGTGTGTGTGTGAAGAATACTCGTACAAATGAATGAAATGAATTCCTTGAATAAAACACATTTCTACCATTTTATCCTTTTATACGAAGCATGACATCAACCCATATATAATGCTACTATATATATATATATATATATATATATATATATATATATATATATATATATTAATTTTATTTATACAAACATTAATGGCTACATATGTGCATACATGTTTCTGTAATCACCCACGTTGGGGGATTACGTCTTCAGGCCAAGAACTACCTTCAAAAGTGACATTTCCACCAAATACATTTTTCTACTTCGTTTATCAAGTTAAAAATACAACCTGGGTGGGAGTCAAAAAAAACCAAAAACGGTAAAAGGATGAGTGAGGTCTCTTTAGAAAACTTTCGGGTTTATATTTATTCACATTTTGTTGGTTTATTTGTTTTAATTTAATTTTACTTTATTCTTAATTTATTTTTTTATTTTTTATTTTTTTTTATTTTTTTATTTTTTATTTTTTTATTTTATTTATTTTTATTTTTTATTTTTATTTTTCATTATATTTTATATTTTTTATTTATTTTTATTTATTTATTTTTATTCATTTATATTTTTTTATTTACCTTAATGTAACTTTTACTTTATCCTCTATGTAGTTTCAGAATCATTGTCTAGTTTCAGTAAATAAAACAAAGAGTGTTCAGCATGGATTCGCTTTTGAATATATTGATTAATGTGTGTGTGTGTGTGTTGGCAGTGTCTGTGTATGGATGTGTTATGTGTGTGTGTTGTGTGTATGTGTGGGTGGAGGTAGATTAAAAGGCACCGGTCAGTACTTGGTTGACCATAGCTAAGGTTATTAACTTACAGACTCTAAGACAAGAAAACTAAACTCTCAAGTACCCTATGTCATAAAAAGCCAAAAGTTAGGTTAGATGGGGGAAGGGGAAGAGAAAAAAGATGTTTATCATCTTCAGAGACCTCACTCATCCTTTTACCGTTTTTGGTTTTTTTTGACTCCCACCCAGGTTGTATTTTTAACTTGATAAACGAAGTAGAAAAATGTATTTGGTGGAAATGTCACTTTTGAAGGTAGTTATTGGCCTGAAGACGTAATCCCCCAACGTGGGTGATTACAGAAACATGTATGCACATATGTAGCCATTAATGTTTGTATAAATAAAATTAATATACATGCTCTGTTCACTCATTGAGCACTATTTTGGTAGACACGTGTTGTTTCATTGGATGTACTTCTAGGAAACTAAACTCTACTGGCTATATATATATATATATATATATATATATATATATATATATATATATATATATATATATATATATATATATATATTAGCATGGGTTCCCGGCGTTGCCATGGTCTTTGGAGGTGTATGCTGAGCAAAAAAAAAAAAAAGCGGTAGTAGGAAGGCAGGTTCGAACCCGTAACGCAAAGGAGAAAAACAACAGGGGGGGGGAACTGATATCTTTGCTATTACAACCACCGCCAAACCGGAAGTGACGTAGGTTTTAATTAAGGCTAGACAAGCGAAAGAAGAGGATGACTTTCGAAAATATCGGCGAAAAAAGCAACCCCCCTGTAGAAAAGTGCCCAGTTGAAAGTGAAAAAAATTAATGTTTTAGCCAGTTTTCGATACTTGTCGTCTGGAAGGTCGAACTTCAAAAAGATACTGATCTTGTAAAAATCTGTCGCCTTTGTCGAAAGTTTTAGGCAGATATGCAAACATACATACATACATTTATATATTGGTAGCTCAATTTTTCGACCCAACCGATTAAAAAGCTTTCTCTATCTCTGAATATCCTTTATGTAAAATTTTTAATGCTTAGTCTGAGTAATTTGGTAGAGACCGCAGAGGTCAATTTCTTTTTATTTGACCCCTTAACATTTATTGCTTTGGGCTCAAATTAAGTTATTAAGTTAGACCCATGGCCACGGAACCTATATCTAAAATTTCAATTGTTTATACCCAAAATTGACGAAAGAGTTTGGTAGAGTTCTCAAAGGTCAAATCGTTGAACTTTGACCTCTCAACAGCCAAATGTTTGGCCGAAAACTGATTACACAGATTTTCTCAAATCTGAATACCCTGTATATCAAATTTCGAGTCTGTAGACTGAAAATTGACGGAGGTATTGCGTAGGGAAATGTACACAGACAGACACAACACACACAGACAGACACTTTCACTTTTATAGCTATATAGATATATAGACTACCAGTTCCGCCCGGTTGTGCTTGGGTCCTATGTACTGTTCATAACTTTATGTGCGTATGTATATATTAAAAAGTGTGAATATGTACGGTAATGCCTTTCTATATGATAAGCTTCCATAGCGAAAAATTGGTAGAGACATCAGAGGTTGAATTCTTTTTTAAATTTGGCCCAATTTTGATTTATTGTTTTTTACTCAAATTCAATTAAAATGTTTGACCCATGTCCGAGTAACCTACATTTAAAATTTAAAGTGTTTAGACCCAAAATTGGCGGAGTAGTTTGGTAGAGTCAGCAAAGATCAACTCTGTAAACGTTGACCTCTCGCCAGCCAAATTTTCGCCCAAAAACTGATTTAAAAGCTTGCTGTATGTCTGAATACCCTTTATATAAAATTTCAAATATTTAGACCCCAAATTGGCTTAATAGTAGGCTAGAAACTGCAAAGGTCAATTCTTTTAACTTTGACCCTTTGGAAGCCAAATTTTCAGCAATGAAACAGTTAAAAAGCTTGTCCTATGTCTGAATACATTTTATGTAAAATTTCAAATGTTTAATAAGAAAAAAAAAATGACTGAATAATTTGGTAGAGACCGTAGAGGTAATTTAAAAAAAAAAACTTTAACTCCAATTATGACCCCTTAACATTTACTGCTTTCGGCTCAAATCAAATTATAAAGTTAGATCCATGTCCACGAAACCTATATCTAAAATTTCAAGTGTTTAGACCCAAAATTGGCGGAAGAGTTTTGTAGAGTTCTTAAAGGTAAAATCGTTGGGCTTTGACCCTTTAACATCCAAATTTCTGGCCGAAAACGGATTACAAAAATTTTCCCAAATGTTAGTACCATGTATATCCAATTTCGAGTCTGTAGACTAAAAATTGACGGAGTTATTGTATATAATGTACACAGACAGACACGCACACACACTGACAGACACTTTCATATATATATATATGTATATAGATATATACATACATTATATCTATATATATATATAAATTCGTATTCCTGTCTGTATGTTTGTTTGTTTGTTTGTTCACAAGTAGATTAATATATACAAAAATCCATTAGTTCATCTTATTATTAATTCCTACGTATACTATGATTATTGCAAAATATAAGATTAAAGAGATGACGTCATTCGCATACTACATTAAGAAAAATCGACTTTATTAAATAGCGGTGTATTAGTTGTTGTTTATTGTGAGAGAATTATTTTAAGTGTTCTATTTAAGTTTATTATTTAAATTTGATTTATATTGGTAACATGTTTAATTTAATTTATTTTACTGACATCGATTTTTTCATGAATCGGTTTCAGTTACTTCCCTTAGGCATGAACGGTGTTCTTTTTTTTGTTGTTTTCTTTTTCGGCGGATATTAAAACTAAAACAATTCAAGCATTATTTTTGGAATTAGTTTGAATAAAATAATTTCCGTGATTTTTCAATTAACGTTGTGGTCCAGTGAATTTTTATTTTAAAATAAACAAACAATTCAATTCAACTACGATTCTTTATTTAAAACAAAAACAAAAAACTTTCATTTATGTTTTTTTACGAGTTTTTTTTCACATTTTTTTTTCTTTTAATAACGCAATAAGTCATAACTCATCATTTTTATAACACAAATTCTACTTTGGTATTTTTGAAACTGAATTATCTACAGTTTGTTTTCGTTGCAACAGAATTTAAAAACAAATCTTTCTAGACTGAGGGAGCGTAAAAGAAATTCGCTTAAACTGGAATGTAGTCATAAAAAGGTGATCAATATCCGGAGAATAACTTCTCTTCGTATCCCTTCTGCCGAAATATATGGTTGAGAGCTTGTCACACACTACTTTTTTCGGGGGTGGGAGGGCTGGTTTTACATTTTCGTGTTTTCATTCGTTCTTTTATTTTTGAAATTTTTGTTGTGATATTGATGGAGTTGACATATAATAATGAAAAACTGCTCAATATTCTTAGTATAGCAAGTGTGGCCAAAGCAATTATCTTTTTACTATAATAATTAAATACCTACAGACACTAGTGTTTCATCCTTTCGGGAATCTTCAGTGCAGGGTACAACGATTAACACCAGTCGACAGATACGAACTCGGCAACACAAGCCATCTCTGGCTCGATTAGCAAAGACTATATCCATTCGGCTACCATTAACCGCCTGAAATAACGTTGAATTTAAACATTTTAATTTTAAATTTTCTTTACGTCAGTCTGACAGTAATCTAATCGTTATAGGATGATCTACGCATAAGAGCTAAATTGACCGACTTAAATCAACTGAAAGTGCTCAACGATTAGAAATGAGTTTCTTAAAGGGGCTGTCATAATTATTTTTTACTATAATAATTAAATACCTACAGACACTAGTGTTTCATCATTTCGAGAAACTTCAGTGAAGTTATATATATATATATATATATATATATATATATATATATATATATATATATATATATATATATAACTTCACTGAAGTTTCTCGAAATATATATATAAGTGAGTCAGCATGAACATGCACAAAAGAGTAATATAAATATTTGTACACTTCTTTTTTACGATAAATAAACCCGCGTACTTTTGGTTTCAATCAGCATATTGTAATTCTTATTTAAAAACACAAAGTTAAGAAACATTTTCGAAACAATTCAAATCCGCACCAGTATAGCTCAATACACGCTGAGTAAACTATAACAAATTTTTCATATAAGAATATTGATTGGATCATCCATGGAAATTTTGCAAATCAGTATTGGTTTAAGAAGTTCAGTTCTCTTACTAGTGACCATCAACCAATATTGGATCAACCTGAAAGCACTTATTAGTTTAAAATAAACACTTTTCAATGGATCTAATTATCAGCAGTCAATTTTGAGGATCAAGTTTAGGAATCAATGGTTGTTCGTAGTAAAAACCAACGACAAATTTAATTATTCAAAGTGTGTTTGGTTCTTCATATGGAAATTAATTTTAAAAGTATTCATGATACAATTAACTATTTAGTTAAATACTTATAACTCTACCCCTTCTCCCCTCTTTCTCTCTTTCCCTCGGAAGTTTTTTTTAATATTTATCCGAACTATATAAAAACATATTAGTCTTATTTAATGATATAATACGAGAAAAATATCTCGAAATATTACACACACACACACACACACACACACACACACACACACACACACACACACACACACAAATATATATATGCAAATATATATATATATATATATATATATATATATATATATATACTGATCGGCAAATATTTAAAGAGTTATGTCTATACTTCATTTTTATATATGACTCATTTTCAATTGTATTCCCTATGTTCTTATATACATATACACTCGATATTTTGTCTTATCGAGATTATTATTAATAGTAGCAACATTTAAAGCATTTAACGAAAACAGGTAAAATTCAAAATGAAAAATTCCGGTTAGACTATATTAAAATTCAATTGATAACTTCCGGTTAAGTTTAGATATGAATTCCTTCGTAGGGATAAATTAGATTATTTTGGGATTGTTACTTTTAAAAAAAATTCCATGGAACGTAATTTTTGTTCTTACTAGTTAAAAAGATAGGTATATCTTAAAAATTGAATTCTATTCTTTATTTTTCTGTAAAAAAGACTACAGGTAACTGACTTGTTGTTCGAAGAGTGGGTATTTTTTTGGTACCCCATATATATATATATATATATATATATATATATATATATATATATATATATATATATATATATATGAATTCATTTTTGTTTTGTGTGTATTGATATTCATATTAAAAACCCTATTTTCTATTAGTATTTATTTGCTTTCCCACCAAAGCAAAATGTGACACGAGGTCGTTTTTAAATGGGGGTTCCTCTCCAATGACAGGGACAAATTACCTTAAGTGCAGCATCTACAGAGCAGATACTACACTTTTATCCCAGCCCGAAGGCCAAGAACAACAGGGTATTTATTACTTCTCCACTAAGCAAATGAGGCACAAGGCCGTTTTTAACATGGAGAGTGAAGAGGAAATGGGGACCAACTACCCGGGGAGTAGGGGAGCTGGATAGGGAAAATTGGTATGAAGGGTTTCCCCTACATTGACCAATAACTTGCCCCCACAAATGGTCTTTGCTTGCAGTATCTGTCGGAAAAGCTACTACATTTGATCCCGGCCCGAAGGCCAAAAACAAGAGAAAAACGGCAAGCCTCTTTTCTATTTATTTAATGCATTTATTTGCTTCCCCACCAAAGCAAATTAGGCACAAGGCCATTTTTAATGTGGGGTAAAAAACAACTCCCCTAAAAGTAGGCAAAAATAGGCAACTCTGGTTACCAAAAATAATAACTGTCCCAGTATAGAGGGGTTCGCCTCAATTTACTGGTACACATTATCTTAAGTGCAGCATCTGCAGGATAGATACTACACTTTGATCCCAGCCCGAAGGCCATGAACAACAGAAAAAAAGGCAAGCCTCTTTTCTATTTATTTAAAAAGAAAATACAATTTTCTTATATATGGATTGTGAAATTGCATTCACTAGCAAAAGATCTATCTAATTTGCATATTCTATTAAAGTTTCATTTTAATTAATTCCCTATTAGTGGCTTCGGTTTTTGATAGGGGATAACCATCTTTAGTTAACTATTACGTGTAATTATATTCATGCAAATATTCTACATGATTTATACTTGCATAATAGTGGCGTAAAAAGTTTATAGTAAATACAAAATTGTTTCCATATATATTTATGTGTACGTATATATTTTTGTTTAACAAATTTTGCCTACCAAACTCCTCCTAGAGTTTTTGGTCTACAGGCATGAAACTTCATATATAAGGTATTTGAATCCATGCAAAACTTTATATTTGGAGTTTAGTCCGAAAAATCGGCGCAAAAGTGTGAAAAGTTAAAAAAAAAAAAATGAAATTTGCCAGGTGAAGTCGATCGCTGGCATTACGCATGCACTACGTAGTAGCTATTGGTTCATGTTTTAATTTTTAGCCTTGCAGTAAATATATTTTCATAGCCCAGTCATTTACGGCAGAGGCAAAATTAATCGTGAGCTGAACGTTTTGGTTTCGATTCTCGCTTGAGATTTTTTTTTAATGCTTTTTAAATCATTTCAATATATTTCATCCAATCTATCTATCTATCTATCTATCTATATATATATATATATATATATATATATATATATATATATATAAAAGTTAAAATGTCCGTCTGTCGTTTCTCTACGGTAGTTAAGGAAGACTATTATACAGAAAGGCATTACTTTACATATTCACACTTTAATATATATATATATATATATATATATATATATATATATATATATATATATATTAAAGTGTGAATATGTAAAGTATGAATATATATATATATATATACACACACACACACACATATATATATATATATATATATATATATATATATATATATATATATATACTAGCAAGCAACCCGGCATGGTCAGGTTGTAAAATACACTCAAATATGATATTTTGATTGATACAGATTTGGTATTATTATTATATTATATCCGACCCAATATATAATAATGATTGAAAAAGTTAAAAAAAAACTGACTCGTGTGTCACCAACAAGAATCGAAGCAAAAACTTTTAGCTTACGATTTGCCTTTTCCTTTGATGTTAATGCCTGACCTATAAAGACATGTTTTCTGCAAGGCTAAAAATTAAATCATGAACCAATAGCTATTATGTTACGCATGCGTTTCGTAATGCCGTCGTTTGACGTTCACCAAGCAAATTCCATGTTTTTAATTTTCACATTTTGCACCGATTTTCCCCGGTTAAAATCCAAATATAAAGTTTCGCATCAGTTCAAATATCCTCTGTATTAAATTTTATATCTATAGACCAAAAACTGATAGAAGAGTTTGGTAGGCAACATTTTTTAAACAAATGTATACACGCATGCATCTATACTCCTATAAATGTACTTTTTTGTATTCGTATTCATATTAAAAATCCTTTTTTCTATTTATTTAAAAAGAAAATACAATTTTGTGAAATTGCATTCATCTGCAAAAGATCTAACAAATTTGCACGCCTTTTAAACATTCATTTTAATAAATTGCCAATAGTTTTTCAGTTTTCTCACCTGATAATCATCTTTAGTTAGCGATTACATGAAATTATATTCATGGAGATATTCTACATGATCTATACTTGCGTAATATTTGCGTAAAAATGGTTATCGTAAACACAAAGCTCTTTTATATATATGCGTATATATATTTGTTTGAAAATTTGCAGCAAACATCTCTTCATAGCTCAGGCATTAACATAAAAGGAAAAGTAAATCGTAAGCTAAATGTTTTGGTTTCGATTCTCGATGGTGGCGCACATGTCATGTCATATTATTTTTAACTTTTGATATCATTACTATGTATTCGGTTCAATATAATCTATACATCTATAAAAGTGAAATTATTTTTGTGTGTCTGTGTGTGTACATTTCCCTACGGAACAACTCTGTCAATTTTCAGTCAACAGACTCGAAATTTGACATAAGGAGTATTCAGATTTGGGAAAATCTTTTTAATCGGTTTTCGACCAAAGATTTGGCTGTCAAGGGGTCAAAGTTCACAACTTGACCTTTGAAAACTCTACCAAACGCCTTGTCAATTTTGGGTCTAAACACTTGAAATTTTAGATGTAGGTTACCTGGACATAGATTAAACTTTTTAATTTGATTTGAGTCCAAAACAATAGATGTTCTGGGCCTAAATTGGGGTGAAATTTGAAAAAAAAAAATAACCTCTGCGGTTTCTACCAAATTACGCAGCCAATTTTTGGTCTAAACATTTGAAAATTTACATAAAGTGTATTCAGACATAGGGCAAGCTTTTTAATCGGTTTTTGGCCAATAATTTGGTTTTCAAGGGCCAAAGTTCAAAAGATTTGACCTTTGCGGTATCTAGCAAACTATTGAGCCAATTTTGGGTCTAAAAATTTGAAATTTTACAAAAAGGGTATTTAGACATGTAGCAAACTTTTAAATCAGTTTTTGGGCGAAAATTTGGCTGCCAAAAGGCCAAAGTTGAAAGAGTTGACTTTTGCAGACTCTACCAAACTCCGCCAATTTTTGGTCTAAACACTTGAAATTTTAGATGTAGGTTACCTGGACATGAGTAAAACTTTTTAATATATATATATATATATATATATATATATAAATAAATAAATATATATATATATATATATATATATATATATATAAATAAATATATATATATATATAAATAAATAAATAAATATATATATATATATATATATATATATATATATATATATATATGCACATTAAGTTATGAATAGAACATAGGGCCGAGAAAAATCGGGCTGAACTGCTAGTATAATAATAAATATGAAATCTACATTAATCAAAATATCATATTTAAGCGTATTTTACGACCGAGCAATGCCGGGCGGACTGCTAGTAGATATATATATATATATATATATATATATATATATATATATATATATATATATATATATATATATATATATATATATATATAAAGCTGAACGTGTGTGTGTGTGTTTGTGTCTGGTCACGAATAGGCTCCTATATTGTTGACTATTATAGAAAATTGATTACATATAATGATAGTATATATATCGAGACACAAGAATGGGTATGTTTGATCTGGCATAATGATGATTCATTACAATTGTGGGGTTGCCTGGTCCACAAAGTATGAAAATAAAAAATTAAAAAAAAAAAAAAAAAAAACATTTACAAGAGTTTTTGACATAAGTACATAAGAATACTTTGATAATGATGTTTTAACTTATATAGGGATGGTATAATAAAATTGTGGGGTTTGCGTTCGCGCCTGGCCTCCATAGAATAGAAATAGGAACACACTTTAACAAAGACTTTTCATATCTATTTGCGTAAGTATACTTTGATAATTATGTTTCAGTTTGAAGAAATATGGTATAATAAAATTATGGGGTGTTCGTTCGCGCCTGACCTCCATAGAATGGAAATATGTCACAAAGTTTAACAAGTTTTTTTTTAATATAGATCCACAGAATATTGTGATAAGTGTTTCAGTGTGGACAGGTATGGTATAATAAAGTATAGGGTTTATGTATATTATTTTTACTTTCATCATATTTTGCTTTGGTTTTGATACCTCCAAATTCTAAACTATCTCTTTATAACCCTTCCTTTTCATAACCTATCATACTTTTATAAATCAGAGTCCATTTTCTGTAGGCTGTTTTTGAACCCAGTCAACGACGAGTACTTTTGCTAGTATATATATATATATATATATATATATATATATATATATATATATATATATATATATATAGAGAGAGAGAGAGAGAGAGAGAGAGAGAGAGAGAGAGAGAACATTAGCAGAGAGTCTTTACGAAGCCTGGGATTAAATGCTGATTAACGAATATTTTACACTGCCATATTTATATTGTCATCAAAATCAGTGGAATCGCCCATTTATCAATCAAATCGATTAATTGCCTGGTCTAGTTGGGAACCCATCGCAGTGCACCAGGAGCAAGCTTCACATGCATCTCCGCATTGACTTAGTCTACAATGCATTATTAGTCTACACTGTACTGTAGATAACCTACTGGTGATTTTATATGGTTATTTTTTATAATTTTTTTATAATACAAAAGTCTCTAATCAAAAACATTCATTTCGAATGCGCCCCTGTCATATCAAAGCGCCTACTGCTAATTTTCTATGCCAACATTTCGGATTGAGAGGTAATAAAAATTCTCAAATGTACTTATTATGTTAGGTTTTGCAAAGTATTAACTTTGGTTCGAGTTACCAGTCCTTCGTTTATTGGATTATTTCGATTTTCGATTATCGATACTTATCAAAGACATTCGGATACAGAACCTATATAAGGACACTGCCAGGCATGTAAAGTACCTTCGTGTGAAATTTCAAAAAATCGTCTCAGCAATTTTTGAGTCCATAGGGAACGAATTCCCACAGACACACAGACACAGAAACACAGACACAGACAGAGTTCCTTTCATATAATAGTAGATAGATAGATATATACTATATAATATAAATACACACACACAATATATATATGTATATATATATTATGTATATATATATATTTGTATAAATTTACACATTTATTATGAACGAATAATTATTCATATGTGAATATATAATAAAATCACACACACGCATATATATATATATATATATATATATATATATATATATATATATATATATATATACCACTTTCATGTCTATATACGAAGATTGAAATAAAATATTTAAACTCTACTAAACTTTATGTCCAGATCCCCTTTTCATTTTCATCGAATTTCATTACGTGGTGTTGATTCAAGAATATGTTTTAAATTTTATCTTAAAATAAATAAAAACTGCTTAATTGGTTTTTAAAATAATGTGTCACATTGCATTCAAAGCTGAAACATTGCAATTTTTAAATGGGAATGTTGTATGAATATTAAGCACTCTAAAACTTACTAAATTACATTAAAGAAACTGAAATTCGGAGAATATTAATTACTTGATGTTTAATACCTATGTTTAGAATATCTTACGTCATGATAATGCTCTTAGTTTGTAAATTGAAGAAGAGGGGGTGTCATATTTAAAAAAAAAACTAAGTGGAAAAGCAATTATTAAAAATGGCCCCTACAACTTGTATGGTGATAATTTGTAACCTCTGACATAAAATTGGGATATATGAGTTGTCCACTTTTCCAGGCTTTGCCTTCTTATTGCGAGAAGGTGGTAGTTTATTGGTAATCGTCTGAAACTGTGGATTAGTGACAGAAGTGCTCAGGAATTTCTGGCAAGCCAGAGTGCTCTTCCTCTAGGACGATGGTTCTTCAATCTTTCTTTTCGATCCTTAATGTTGCGTTTTCTTGCCGTAATAAGATAAATAATCTAATATATTTGAAGAAATCTATCCCATTCGGAATAATTTATTTTTTTGTAAATTTTTGTTAATAGGTTTTATTTATTTGAAAGTTGGGCATTTTGTGTTGGAACAGTTCAAGATAAGCGAACCAGAGGGTGATATAGATAGATAGATAGATAGATAGATAGATAAGATAGATAGATAGATAGATAGATAGTGTGTGTGTGTGAGATATATATATATATATATATATATATATATATATATATAGATAGATAGAGAGAGAGAAGTAGAGAGATATAGACAGATAGATAGATAGAGAGAAAGAGCAAGAGAGATAGAGAGAAAATAGAGAGAGAGAGAGAGAGAGGGAGGGAGAGAGAGAGAGAGTTGAGAAAAAAAGAGATAAAAAGCGAAATATGGATTGAAGGAATCGAGCTATCAAAAAAGACCGACAGATAGATAGATAGATAGATAGATAGATCGAGAGAGAGAAGGGGGGAGGAGAGAGATAAAAAGAGAGGAAATAAAAGAGGGTAGAAAGACAGTGATTGAGAGAAACGGGTCGGTATGAATGTAGAGAAAGAGCAAAAGAAGGTGAAAGGAGGGAAGGAAAGAGAGAGGGATTATATAGAGAAAGGGATGGGGAAAGGAAGACTGCAGAGTAGAGGATGGAGAGGTATCGCAATAGGAGTGATGAGAAGGGGGAGAGAAAAGAGAGAAGGTGGATAAATGAAAAAAGGAAAAAAAACGACGCAATTAAAAGAGACATGAGAGAGAGAGAGAGAGAGAGAGAGAGAGAGAGAGAGAGAGAGCGATACACTTCCTTTTTATTACTGGAATTAGTATTTCTTATAATATCTTTACTAAAATAATTATTTTTTGCGCCTTGCGTTAAGTGATTGATATATTTTATACTTCACACACAAACACGCGCACACATATATACAATTATTCATAAATGCAGATATGTTTACGCATGAGTTATGTTCAAGCACATAAACATATATACACAAGAAGGAGGTGAAACCACCACCAAACAAAAGGAAAAACATTAAAATTTAAAACTAATCTTATATTCTTTGCTATTTTACTAATACCTATGCTATACATACAGACTGATATCATGTGTCTGCTTTAGTGTAACCGAAACTACGTTATCGTTTATGGTAAATATAAAATATGTTCAAAGTCTGGAAGACCTCTCCTCTGCGTCAACTTTTAATTTCATTGTTTATTTATCGTTAGTTACCATCTACATAAAATGTTTTGATAAATATATTAAATTTGGTAATAATTTTATTCGTTTTCGCTTTTTTTTTTCATTTTGTTGGCATAAATCAGGGGAGAGTATTTTTAATAATATTTACTCAGCATAGCATTCATATAATACCTTTACAACATACACAATTTTAGGAAACATATTTCTTGCGTATGTAGTTTTGTTATTAAATGACACAGCATTGAAGAAATAAAAAGCACGATCAAAAAAGAAAAAAGAAAAAAAGGAGATCTGAAAGTGAAACAGTCTCTGTTATTTCACTGGCCCACCGGGCGTTTTTAATGAGCCTAAGATATAGTGAAATAGTGTTATATACATATGATTATTTTTTTACTATAATAATTATTAAATACCTACAGACACTAGTGTTTCATCCTTTCGGGAATCTTCAGTGCAGGGTGTCACGATTAATACCAGTCGAACGATTCGAACCCCGCATCACGAGACATCTCTGGCTCGATTTAGCGAAGACCTAATCCATTCGGCTACAATTAACCGCGTGAAATAACGTCGAATTTTTAACATTTTAATTTTAAATGTTCATTTACGTCAGACGAGGAGCTGTCATAATTATATATATATATATATATATATATATATATATATATATATATATATATATATATATTTCACCTTTACAAGTCAACCACAACCAGATATGTTATTTCTCGGCATGCGCCAATTCACATTTACACTTTTACACTGTTATTTTGCATGGGTTTCTATGCATACGAACATAGTACAGATGATTACGCATTAGGCTGGCGACTTCCTTCATTTCATTCTAGCTGATGAAGTCGTTTTTTAAAACTTTTGTATTTATTACTATATATCGGATTTAATATATCATAATCAACAGATACTTGGCTCTATATAATACTACTATGTATATATATATATATATATATATATATATATATATATATATATATATATATTATATACATACATATGTGTGTGTATGTATAAGTGAGTCGGCATGAACATGTACAAAAGAGTAATATAAATATGTGTACACTTCTTTTATACGATAAATAAACCTGCGTACTTTTGGTTTCAAGCAGCATATTGTAATTCTTATTTAAGAACACAAAGTTAAGAAACATTTTCGAAACAATTCAAATCCGTACCAGTATAGCTCAATACACGCTGACTAAACTATAACAAATTCTTCATATAAGAATATTGATTGGATCATCCATGGAAATTTTGCAAATCAGTATTGGTTTTAGAAGTTCAGTTTCTCTTACTAGTGACCATCAACCAATATTGGATCAACCTGAAAGCACTTATTAGTTTAAAATAAACACTTTTCAATGGGTCTAATTATCAGCAGATAATTCTGAGGATCAAGTTTAGGAATCGATGATTTTTTATAGTAAAAACCAACGACAAATTTAATTATTCAAAGTGCGGTTGGTTCTTCGTATGGAAATTAATTTTAAAAGTATTCATGATACAATTAACTATTTAGTTAAATACTGATAACTCTACCCCTCCCCCCTCTTTCTCTCTTTCTCTCGGAAGTTTTTTTAATATTTATCCGAACTATATAAAAACATATTAGTCTTATTTAATGAAATAATACAAAATATCTGGAAATATTACACACACGCACAGACAAATATATATATATATATATATATATATATATATATATATATATATATATATAAATAAATATATATATATATATATATATATATATATATATATATATATATATACTGATCGACAAATATTTAGAGAGTTATGTCTATACTTCATTTTTATATATGACTCATTTTAAATTGTATTCCCTATGTTCATATACACTCGATACTTTTTGCTGTCGACATTATTATCAATAGTAGCATTTAATGAAAAAAGGTTAAATTCAAAATGAAAAATTCCGGTTAGACTATTTTGAAATTCAATTGACAGCTTCCGGTTACTTTTAGATGGGAATTCCTTCGTAGGGATGAATTAGGTTATTTGGGGATTGTGTCTTTTTATAAAAAGTTCATGGAACGGATTTTTGTTCTTATTAAGATGTTCCACAAGTCGTAAACATTTGGGAATTAAATATCCCCAAAATATTAAGGATAATTTCAAAGTTAGTTTTTGAAATATCGTTACTTTCAGCGTATTATTTGTTATTTTAAAATCGTTAATTTTGAGTTAAGCTCAATGCATCTATTTAATAGGTGCAGAGCATATATACTGTAAATTTTTGTTGAAAATTCAAAAACTCATCAACAAAATTTTACACTATATATATATATATATGTATATATATAATCATTAATATTAAAGTTGCACTTGATAAATTTAGCTTAAAAATCATGTCATTTTTATTTAATGTATATATTTCAGTTGAAATTTGTTCAAGATTTCTGGAACAGCCTATATATATATATATATATATATATATATATATATATGAGTATATATATCAGAAACCTTGTTAGCTAGCCTTTTCTTTCAGTTTTATTTTTTAATAATTCTGTGAACTGGTATATATTCAGCCATAATTAAATTTTGTATATATATATATATATATATATATATATATATAAAGAATATGCATATAGGCAGGTAAAATGAATTCATTGAATAAAACACTTTATCGCCATTTTATACCTTCTTACAGAGCATGCAACCAATATATAATTCTAGTAACCATTATGTTTGGAATCCATATGCCAATTTTGATCAACATTCATTACATGATTTTAATTCTAGAACATGTCTCAAATTTAAGCCGCTTAATTACTTACTTCCTTACGTGTGTGCAATTATTTGCATACTTATTAATTTCAGTGTATATGCCTGTCAGTGCAACTAATTTTTGCATGTGTTTGTTAAATGAAAGTACTGTTGTATGTCAAGTGCATTTACTTTGTGCATGTTTGAGTATGTTTGGATGCACGTGTGTACATGTGTGTGTAAAGTGAATCTGTTTCGTTTATATGGTAGTGCAAGTACTAAGTGTATGTGCGTATGTCTGTGTATGTCAATTGTACGTGCGTGTGTGCGTATGTGAGAGAAAAAAAGTAGTTATAGACTTGAATATCCTGATGCGGCGTTTTATCATCGGCTTCTTTGACGGCGAAAACGAACAACGTTTTGTGTCCGTGTGTCCGCCTCTTTGCAACACATACGTCCCGACCATCGATATTCTTTTTCAGAAGAAAATAACGTATTACATCTGGAGTGCGCGCACATTTCATCATGTGTACGTTGGGTGCGTTTGGTATAATTGCGTGTATGTATGTATGTATGTATGTGTATGTGTGTGTGTTTGTGTGTGTGCATACTGTCAATGGTGACAACAGAGGTAACAGCTTTGCTATGTTTCATCCTTGTAAATTCTATGTAGATTAATTACCGTATTTTCACAACTTATTATCCAACTCTCATAACGTATTGAGCATTGTTGAAGTAAGTACTGAAAATTGATACATAAAATAGTATATCTCCTTATGAAATAATTATTCATACACAATCAATATATTAGTTAATATATATCTTTAGCTTAGCTGATATTAATAACTCATTGTTTTGTACATAAATACAAAAAGTATTTATAATTAACTGACTGTACCTATCCGGTGTTGCCAGAGAATAAAGTAAAATGACTTGTTTATGAAGAAACGAAAATTAATTTGTTCTCTTTAATTTCGTAATCAAATCAGTTTGTAAAAGAGGAATTGTTCTAACATTTATTTTTCCTACATGACGCTAATATTGAGTAATAGCAAATAATAAAGAAAAATGTGTTAGTAAGGTGGAGGCGACAAACGCACACACACAATACACAAACACACTCTAAGTTTTATGATTTACTGTTACACACACACACACACACACACACACACACACACACACACACACACACACACACACACACACACACACATATATATATATGTAGTAAGTTGTGAAAATATATATGCCAATAAAAGCTACACAGAAATTCCGCGTTTCATTCCTGAAATGTACTGAGCAAAAATATTCAAATGTTCAAATATACACTGAAAATATACAAATATATACTGAAAATATTCAAATATATTGAGAAAATATTCAAATATATATTGAAAATATTCAAATATATACTGAAAATGTTCAAATATATACTGAAATGTTCAAATATATACTGAATATATTTAAATATATACTGAAAATGTTCAAATATATACTGAAAATATTGAAATATATACTGAAAATATTATAATATATACTGACCATATTCAAATATATACTGAAAATATTCAAATATATACTGAAAATATACAAATATATACTGAAAATATTCAAATATATACTGAAAATATTCAAATATATACTGAAAATGTTCAAATATATACTGAAAATGTTCAAATATATACTGAAAATATTCAAATATATACTGAAAATATTCAAATATATACTGAAAATATTCAAATATATACTGAAAATATTCAAATATATACTGAAAATATTCAAATATATACTGAAAATATTCAAATATATACTGAAAATGTTCAAATATATACTGAAAATGTTCAAATATATACTGAAAATATTCAAATATATACTGAAAATATTATAATATATACTGAAAATATTCAAATATATACTGAAAATATTCAAATATATACTGAAAATATTCAAATATATACTGAAAATATTCAAATATATACTGTACAGGGATCATATATGATGGTTTTGAAGAATAATTTTATTTAAGAGATTTTTGCTGCTGACCTTCTCAACTGGTCACCTCTTTAGTACGAGTCAGGCTCAACATCACTTAACATCTATGACCTTACAGAGGCTGGTGTGCCACTGTGGTCATGGCCGGATGATGATATATGCACTCTCTATGTCTAGCTATATATATAGGCACAGTCACAGGCATATATATATATGTATATATATATATATATATGTATATATATATATATATATATATATATATATATATATATATGTATATATATATTGGTATATAAAAATCAAAACTCATTAAACCCTCTATAATGTCTATACTGCAAGAGTTTTCAATACAATCAGAATATTCCAAGACTACAGATATACATACTACCATTGGGTTTATGGATTTTGCTCAAGTTTCGACCAATTTCACTGTTTGAATCATGTTACTGTCTGAATACATCTTTATACTTAAATGTCCTTTATTGATCTGTATATATATATATATATATATATATATATATAATCTTTAGAATATTACTTCTTTCATACTTTTAAGCTTTTAATATTTTTGATAGCCAACAAAATTATAGCTAGTCGATATGAAAGTTATTTCACTAACTGTTTTCCTTCTGAAGAAAAGCGTCATTCTTTGAAACTCCATGGAATAGAGAAATAGGTATCTATATTTTGTATACCTTGTTAGAATAATAAATGTTGTAACTTGTAAGCTGCAAAAGTTTTCTTATATATATATATATATATATATATATATATATATATATATATATATATATATATATATGTGTGTGTGTGTGTGTGTGTGTGTGTGAGAGACCCTAAGATATTGTAAATAGCAAGCACTTTTTCTTGTGGGAAAACGACGCGGGTAAATAATAATACATTTTAATAACATGAATAAGCAGGCAATGTAAAATCTAAATCCCTTATCATAAGCGTTTTTGTTCTTTTTGTAACAAAACTGATGCTTGAAAAACACTACTGTATTATTAGTATTAATATATGGTATTAAATACTGTTTAGTTTTTAAATTTCTGGAACAGTTTGTCATGATGAACAGCGGATGAGTCTTCCAATTAGCGTGACTTCTTGGAAGCAAACTAATACAATGATTTCAAGCGATTAATTGACTTACAAGAAAACGAGTTTCAAACTAAGGACATGCGATAAAAATTTTTTCATTTTTAAATGTTGAAAAACTTTCAGACATATTATTTGGGGCAAACCTCATCTTCGATCATAAAGCAACACAATTACTTTCGGATTCTCCCTTTACTCATGATCTTAATCTGATAATAATAATTGAAAACGATCGTTAAATCCTCGGAAATTTTAAACTTACACAGCAGTTATTAGTTAGTTGATTCTTTCTTTAGTGCTTTCAACATTATGCCAGCAAAACAAGTAATCACACCCTACTTTAAATGAAAGCACCCCCCGAAAGCAACATATTACGACAGTAAATAACACGTGACTAGATGTTCCCGTGCGTCTAATTATTGGAAGAATCAATGCTTGAAGGTGTTTGAAGGTACTGTCAGACGTTTCCCAACTCCGAACTTCTTCCTGTTTACAAGATTTTAGTCTTGTATACTTCTACCAATTTTCGTATTGTAGATGATATGCTATTTGCATTTGGCCTGTTTGTACAGACCCCTTAGATTATAAGGCGGTGGTACAATATCTACGAAATCTCATTTATGATTGTCGCTTTTACTTTTGTTTTGGGGATTAGGTTTTATGGACTGTACACACCTCTCCCGATATACCAAATTTTATACATGGACGTTTTTTATATATTTCCGCTTGTATTACACCTGAATGTGAATTCAAATTTTTAATTTTGCTTGTATCTCTATGTTGCTCCGAATTCCTACATGAACGTTGCTCCAAATCTCTCGTTCTGCACATCCGTAAATTGCTCTTAATTTACACTTTTCTCACGCCTGTATGTTGCTATCAACTTTTAATTTTATTACACCTGTACGTTGCTGGCAATTTTTGTTTTCTTTCAAAATTTAAAAAATTGTCTATTTTTAGCTATTCATACAACTAGATGATTTAAAGCCACGTAAAATTTAGTTAGGATCTTCTGGGTGTCTAATATCAGAGTTGCTTGTAGATATTCACAGATCATACAGTTTTAAGAATATGTTGTATTAATACATTTATAGCTTACTTATAGAAATGGCGTGATTACAGGCGCAGACCGTAGCCTCGAATTGCCAGGTCCGAGTTCTCTTGTGGCGTCGGCATCACTTTCACCAATACTCTTAGGACAAGTATAGGTTCACATATTCCCCACTCAACTATGGATAAAACATTCTTACCCCTCAAGTTTTTGCTGGGTGACTGGTCTTGAAGAAGGACAATTTTGAACTAACATCAGTTTTTCTCTGATCGTCTATGTATTGTTTCCAATCTCATAAACTTCGCAGTATCACAGGACTCAGGAAGTACTGTTCTAGATTAAGCAACTCGTGATACATCTAGTTTGTTCGCCCAAGCACCCTTACAGAAATGTCCATTGTCTCTCGGTAAAATATGAACACATAGATTGTACATTCCATATAAGACAATAACTATTGTTTAAAATACATATTTATTCATACAACCAATCAATACAGATAATGCTTGCGTTTTGATTGTCACGAGTTTGCGCCGATAAAAATGAATTATACAATACGATAATATTAATAAATTATTATATTAATAGTTAAATATCCAAATATAATCCGCTAATGTGATCCGAAAAATTCATTTATTTACTTATATTTTAATATGCATAATTAAAACAACGTATATATAAACATTACGACTTATATAGATGTAACGATTAAAAATTACACGAATGTTTATTTCTATCAAATGAAAACAAGTTTATTTCATATTTAATGTGCACGGATTAATTTCTCATTTGTTAAAATTAAAATTCATGAATATATATTCATAAGAATGCGTTTATAATCACGAATAAAGACCAACTGTTTTTTTTTTTTTTTTTTTTCTATTTACCAGGAAATGTGTATGCTTATTGTATTTTCGCTTGGGAAGATTTCAATTAATTACTTTTATTTATTTAATACTAGCTGACGTTACTGTCTACATTTAGAAAGGGTCCATTGTTTTAAAATGATTCTTATTTATATTATTGCAAAATAATTTATTTGATCTATATAATAAAAGTGAACTTATGTGTATCCGGCTCTCTTTAATAATATCATATGCATAATTTATTGTTATGAGCTAAGAAAGAGAGGTTTAATCTTAATCTTGATAAGAACTGATAATAATAAAGATAGTAAATATCATATATACAAATTCCATTTTCATAAATCAATAAGGAAAGGCTTAATCTTAATAATAGATAATAATGGAAAGACCTTTTTCACTTTTAATAGATACAAAACTGTTTCTTTGTTCTTAATATTATATGACTAAAATACAAAATTAATCTACAGACACACAGATGCTTTATTTACACATACAAACACACCACAGAGAGAGAGAGAGAGAGAGAGAGTGAGAGAGAGAAAGAAAGAGAGAGAGAAGGGGGCGAATTAGTTTATATTTTTATTTCGCGTACTTTTTTCTCTATTTGTAAAATTTTACTTGCGTATTTGTTCTTTCAGTAAAATTTAACTCACATATTATTTGTGTGTGGGGGAAGTTAATAGCTTGTGTTTGTAATAGAAAGATTTCCCTCGTGTGTAAAATCAGTAGAAAATCAATTGTCATTGATAAAATTACTACTTACCTCTCCTCGTAACAATGCGAGTAGCTCTGTTTATAATGAATACAAATATTATTTTCTCTATATATAATACAATAGGAAAGATTATTCCTCTCCGGGAAAAACATTACAGCTTTGCAAACGCATATGCCACATATAAATTCAATATAATACGATTTTCACACACTAATTATTTACTCCTCTTCCTCACTTCCAATGTCACCGTGAACTTATTTAGATTGGGTGACATTATTAACACAAGCGCCGTCCATGTTCAGTACTTATGCATTCAACATTACTTCTTTTGTCTGCAAAGCTTAAAAAAAGAACTGCTCCTTGAACATCTTACGGCCAATTTCATTGTCTGTTCGCATACGTTCATTAGTATAGGCATATAGGAATAAGGCATTTTTGATTGTTTAACAACTTTGACGAATAAGAAAATATTTTTCCAATTTATTATTTTCTCAGGCACCATCTAAGAAAAAAAAACAGTCATTCTTCATGAAAAACGTATACATTTTCATTTCTTATGCTTTTTATCTATAAGTACATTTTAATAATAATAAATATATATAGAGAGACCTAGTTGCTTTTCTTTTTATTCTTTCCGGCAGCAACATGCTTCTTATAATTTTCTTTGTTACAGATGACTACTGATTTAAAAAAAAAAAAAAAAAAAAAAAAACGAACCGGAGCTAAATGCCGAAACCAAATAAATAACTAAATAAACGAAATACTTTCATTTCTTTCTAATTTAATAGCAGACATCAAAATAGTAAACTTCTTTTTGACATGTTTGCTACCCTTCGTTTTTCTTTTGTTTTTTTAATGCGTACCTGATTATCATTCAACAAGAAATCAATACATGAATTGAAAACTGAAACAAAATAAATTAGTAAACAAAATATCTACAAATAAATGTTGCAAAATATTTCGTTTCATTTTATTTCATTTTTTAATATTTTCACATTTTTCTTTTAGAAATTGCTGCAAAATGGCTAGATATTTTCACTATTATTTCCGCGATAATTAGTTCCTAGTAAGCTCATACTAATATCTTTAATTTTTTCCGGGGTTTCATTTTTCATCTGAACGACTACTTCATAAAAACAATACAAAAATACCTCAATCTAGAAGGATTTTTCCTTCATAACCAGAACAATTGTTTTTAGCTTTGTTAATGTGCTTTCCATGATTTATTTTTATTACCAGGGCTTTAATTCTTAACTTATGGACCACATCATGTAAACACAACAAAAATACCCCAGTCTAGAAGGATTTCTCTACTGAAAGAGACCAGAACCAATAGTTATAAAATTGCTTTTTTATTAGTGAGACGGGGTTCATCTCTTATCAACCACTTAATAAAACCAAACAAAAGCAAACACAATTACCTCAGTCTATAATTACACTCTATAATTATATAGATTACAGTCTATAATTATACTCAGTCTATAAGTACACCAACACCAATGGTTTCACGATTAAGGAAATCAATGTTGAGGAAGACATATTTTAATATTCCTCAACATTCTTTAGTTATTGATTTCTTTAATCTACGATAATGTTCTAGATAATTATAGTTTAATTTGTTTTCGAGAGTGCGGGGTACTTTCAACGAATCTGTTCTGATTTTATGCCATTGTTGTGCCATATTTCCACCGGGCAATGCAGGTACATAGATCATGCTAGTTTTTTTCATAAAAGTACAATCTGAATAATAACGTGAACCACCTTTGCCTCAGTAAAAATATTACTGAAAAAAGTTTTGCTAATGTCTGTACTTTTTATTCATCTAAATATATTACTAAAATATTAATATAAAATCACATGAAACCAGTAGCGATTCTACAGGTCAAACATGCCCTCCCATGAATTTGAGGAGCATCTGTAGCAAAGTAGTTATACTGATCATTTTCCATTATAAACACAACACATGTGTACAGAAATGCTTCACTTGATCACATCTATTATTATTATTATTATTATTATTATTATTAATAATAATAATAATAATAATAATAATAATAATAATAATAATAATAATAATAGATATTTGGTGTCTGTTATAAACCGAAATTTTACTATTGATTTTGTTGTACTACTTTTAACTGTAAATTCAGTTTACTATTTCATACTAATATACTATTCTTCAATGTTCAATCAGGCCGGTATTGTATTGTTTGTTCTGAGACTATCCTCGCAGGAACTACCTCTTCATTTAAGGAGTAATGTAGTATCTGCTCTCGTGTCATAAGCCTATCGACCCAGTAATTATTTCTTATTTGAGATATAATGCAGTATAAGTTAGTTCGTCATGATATTATGCTCACAAGAATTACTTCATACTTTGGAGAGTATTATAGTATATCTTCGTTCGTCATATATACTAACAAAACTATGAAATCCAAGGAAGCATATATATATATATATATATATATATATATATATATATATATATATATATATATATATATATATATATATATACGGATGTGTTTGTGTGTTTGAATACATCTATAATTTAGAGAATTATTGTTTTAAAAATATTTAGCTGCTGTAGGGATTTACTTCCTTCCCCACGAGTGGATGTGACACAAGGTCGAAAAGCAGAATGAATTGAGCTCTCTTAAAGAATGAGAACTCTAGTCCTGCAAAGATGCAGGAGGAGCCCCGTGGACATTTCTCAAACAACAAGCAAGAAACTTGCTTCACCAGAAAGTCAGGAGGCAAGGTATAGGAGGGAGAGCCTCTTATATTTGCCCAGCGCGGCAGTTGAGATGTCCCAGTTCCTGGCGTACTGAATACCCGGATCATAACCTCGACTGGTATGTATCTTCAATCGCAATGTGTAAGAGGGTACAATTGGTGCGGAAATTTAGTGTATGTTCATATGAAGAAATATAAACAAAACATTTCCTGTCGTTCACCTACTAGACACTTATGGCACGTGACCCATTACTGACACAATAGTTTTTTTGTAAAAGATGCTACTTCTATCATAACTAGCATCCTGCACATTAAATAATAACGTTTTTTCCCCAACATCTTTCGAATATTTGAAAAGATAAACACGCATTTAACAACTTCAAAAAAATTTTAAATTCACTTTTAAAATTTTTTTAATTTTTTTCTTAAAAAAAGGGTATTCATCTATTATGATTCAGCAATGTGCTTGTTTGTGCTTCGCCATTTATAAGCACTAAAAGTATTTGACAGAAACATACCAAATTTGACATAGTACATTCGTTTTCTTTTCAGGTATTAACAAAATATTAGGACTGACGTTTACGAAATATAAACTAATGTATTCGATTTCGTAATTAAATTGGTTTGAATTTCGAAGTTTTGAATATATCATTCTAGTATTTTACCTTATTGTATTATTAATTTCAATGAATATTTGATTACAAGTAAAAAAATAATATTGTGTAAGTCATATAGAGAAGAGAAAAACAAAAGCGAGCAGTGGTCACACAATCTTTAATAATATAGAGATTTATATTGATACTCCTTAACTATATTATAGCGACCAATCTATATTTATTTGTATACTTACACCCTCATATATATATATATATATATATATATATATATATATATATATATATATATATATATAGAGAGAGAGAGAGAGAGAGAGAGAGAGAGAGTGAAAGAAAGAGAAAAAGAAGAAGAGAGAAATATACTTAAATAACTTGAAAAAGGGTTGATATACCATAAAAAATAGCCTACACCAAGATCATTTTTTATAGTATAATCTTGTATTCAGGCTATTTACAGCCATTGGCTTTTCGTTCTCATCGGATATGCATAAACAGCAAAGATGGCGTTTTAATTTATTTTATTATATTGCTAAGTTTTGAACATTATAGAAATATAACAATTATAAACATTATAGAAACATAACATTGCCGTTTGGGCCTGGAAGCAGGAATGCACAGCGTCTTTATTATTTTCATGTGTTTTTGAACAGAACAATTGAACGATATGAAAAAGAAAAAAAAAAAGGAAACGAAGAATGAAAGCCAGCATTACGTTAGCACCACCCGTGTAAACCAGACCCAAAGAAATACTTCTGTCTTCTATCTGGGATTAAATTGTAGTAACATATTTTAAAATACTGTAATTTTTGACTAGAAAGTGAGACATTAATATGAAAAAGAAAAAAATATGCAAAGAAGAAAAAATCGAAAGAAAGGAAAAGGATTTAAAAATTAAAAAAATATGGCCGATAGAATAATAAAAATGACGAAAACGCTATTACGAGTAAAACAAAAATGATACAAGTCTAGAATTTGTTTTTAAACTTAAATTATTAATTTCTTTTGTTTTTGAGAACATTTATCAATATAAAATAAATGAGCAGATCGATTAAAATATATTTCGTTTCTTGCAAAGGAATGCACATGATGCATATAAGTATTCCATCATGCGTAGGTCTTCAGAAAAGAAGAGAGCACTCTTCGCTGCTCAAAATGTTTCATATAATATTTAGAGTTAACTCACTTTAGTAAACTTGTGCAGCTAGCGTATTGGGAAAAATGTATTTATGATACCTTATTTTTTTAGAAGTATAGCAATCAAATCGCTAAACTTTGCTCTTTCTCATTCTATTTAATGAAAACATATTATTAACATGTAACCGGAAATGAAAGCATAAATCAATAAAAAAACTTGTTATTACGAAAATTGAAAAAAAATAAAAATGAAAGAATATGTATGTAAATAAATCTTTTAAAATCGCAGAAAGAATTACAACGCATGATGGTAGCAATAAATATGGTGTCAGAATTAGCTCCCTTAGCTGATGTATTCCTGCACTGACCTTTTGGAAACGTACTGTGCTTAACGTATACCTTTGTTTAAAGCATGGAACCTAGAACAGCACATGTAATATTATTTATTTTAAATCTATCAAACGTCTGTGCAAAATTAAGTTCGAAGATGTGCTTATGAACTAGTAAACATATGATTGTAATGGCGAAATTAATCTGTATTCTCTCTCTCTCTCTCTCTCTCTCTCTCTCTCTCTATATATATATATATATATATATATATATATATATAT
Organism: Euprymna scolopes; assembly: GCF_053919585.1. NCBI lineage: Eukaryota > Metazoa > Mollusca > Cephalopoda > Sepiida > Sepiolidae > Euprymna > Euprymna scolopes. The sequence goes on from NC_136490.1 coordinate 88,785,199, forward strand.
ATATATATCGTTTAATAACGTGCCACGTGAATATGAATAAAAACATACAAGTTTTCAAATATTACCTATTCGTTACCATGCCATTTCTTATCGGGATAAAAATTGTTATAAAAAAGTTATTTAGTAGTAATAATGAAAAGAAAGTATTGCTATAAATAGTAAAATTTAGTGCTAATGGAAAAAAATGGCCACTGTTATGTATAGCTAAAAAGAAAAACGGCTTTCTGGTGAAAGCTATTTCTAGGAAGATAAATTCTATTGACAAAATAATTTAACCGAATTAAAATTTAATAAGAATATGCATGATCGTTAAAAAAAAAGAAAGAAAGAAAACAAAACGCTATAGTAACGCATATTAAGGTGCTTCGTCTTTTTATACTCATCAGTGTGGCTAAACGTAAAAAAGTGGTATACAAATTCCTATATTCGAACACAGGAGTTTTGTCACCACATAATGATTACAGTTGGGCCCTCTGCCATATCAACTAACGAAATAGTTATTTTAGTTGAAGAACTTTTTATTGCTTTTAAACAATATTGGATTCCTAAAAGATTCAGCTACTTTTCAGATTATTATTGCTTTAGTCTGATGTGAAAACGATCACTCCATATATAATTAAGCACGCAAATGTTAATATGTGAAGTTTAGGTATATCCCTTTCTGTAATCAACTCAACTGTTTTATCTCTTATTTCATATAATTTTAATTTTTAATTTCCAAGAAATGTACTATGTTATGTAATCTATCATTTATTTCAATTTATATGTACAAAAATCGTGCTTAATACAGTGACCTATTGATGTACACATTAAAAACAAGATATTTTAACCAATTAAGTTCCAACGTATTTTTGTTTACTATTTAAACATTGTGAACTGACAAAAAATGGGTTAGAATATACAATTGAAAGGAAAAAGTGATTTATTTTATTTAGAAACTGAAATAAATATGGCACTAGATACATGTGATATATTTAAGAAATCAAAATAAAATTTTCATATTATGTTAAAGAGCAAATCAGTTTAAACAACGTTGCATTGCACTTTTGACAATTAGAATTTTAGCAAATTTCACAAGTATTTATAAAGAGGTTCTAACAATTCTCGAAGTAAAGTTGATAAATATATATGCATTTTATACTTCTAAATTAATTATGCAGTAAATAGTACTATTATATATTTTATATATTTTAAAAAGAAATTATATTGTCTATTTATAGGGTTAATAATAATATATGATTTATAAAGCGTTTACTTTATTTCATCATATATTCAAATAATTTCGTGGGAAAATAAAAAAATAAAACAAATATTATTTTATTTTTTTTTTACTTACTTAGTAAAATCAAGTAAATTTTTAGAGTAAAATCAAATATTTTACATTGAAATAGAAGGTAATGAACAGCTAAGCGTTTCACTTTAAGATATTTCATTTTTCTGACAAACCTTTTGTTTTACATAGTTTTGAATGAGTTTATATATTATATATTTCATTTGATAAATAGTATGCTTACACATATTTACACACAAACGACAAAAGCAAAAATGAATAAACTATTAAAAACTAGCATCAACTTTTGTCTCATGTATTGTATTGAAATCAACGAAAGATGAACAGACGTACTCTTTCAAGACCTCTTTTTGAAATAAGTTTATAAGCTTCATAATTTTAAATATAATTTACTGTTTGTTTAATTAACATTAATTAAAACAATGTTATTTGAATACAAAGAAAAGACTATTTCACTTTATAAGATATCAGGTGCGAAAGGCGAAAAAAAAACCCAAATAAACAATAGACACAATCAAATCTGTCAGTAAACGTTTATGGGAAATGCTGAAAAACAACCATGACAAAAATATTAAGAAAAAAGGAAACGCTGAAAAGAAGGAACACAACAAATATTCATTTATTTTTGTTGTATTTTATCTTCACTTTTTTTCTGATCAGTAATATTAGTAATATTTCATAATTTGTTATAAAAATATTTTTAAAGACTTTGTGAAAATGTTAAAATAATTGTGTGAATCATGAGTAATCAAGAAACTCCTACGAATCATCAATCCATGTTCATCATTTAATTTGAAATGAATGTTATATACAATTAAATACTACGTTACTAAACTTATTTTATTGTAATTATTTATTTTTACGTTTATTTAGTAAATACTGGTGGGGAGGGGGCGCTCGGCCTTTTCCGGTCGTAAAATACGTTTAAATATGTTTTAATTTTATCAAATTTCATGTTTATTATTACAGAGCTAATGCTCTTCAATATTATATTATACCTAATATATCATACTGATTTCAAAAGTAAATAAAAATGATTTAGGTTCCATCAGCTAAAATCGAAAAAATGAACAGCGGTCCAGTCGCATTCCCTACCGTTTGAGTTATCGATAGATAAATAAAAGTAAGCTGACCAGAGACTTACTTGCCCAAAATGTGGTGAGACGACAACAACTAGGGAAGGCAGTAATTGCATTGGATGCAGTCAGGAAATTCAGAATTCCTATCCCGTTGCAGTTACCACCTGATGAAGGCCAGAGGAATAGTTGGTCGAAACGTCGTGAAACAACTAAGAAAAAGATGAGGATAATAGTCCGCAAAAAATAAAATTAATCTACTGTTTTATTCATACAGATTACATAATTAATAAAAATTGATAGAAGAAATAATCAGCGGTGAACATTTGACACGTCGAAAAAAGAACATAAAAAATGATCAACTTATGTCATTAGAAGTTATTAGATACGAGTTCAGTCATAATTTATGTAAGAAACTAAAAAATGACATAGGTAGAGAGACTTTCACAATTCAAAAAAAAAAATAATTTATTTAAGTTGAATGAAAAGATCACCCCTAAATATATTGATCAAAGTACCTTATTAGGTTCGAACAGGTAGAATGAGTTTTGTTAAATTTACATAAACATGTTAAAGGATTGTGACGAATCTTTCCTGAAACTAGATGGGCGTAGTTAAGAAAACTACCTTCACATACGATTTCGTAAAAATCGAACGTTTTAAAAGGCATGGTCTGACAATTTGCTGTTTAATCGATTGTGATAAAAAAAATTGAACCGAAAAATAATGTGAAGAATACTGAAATATTTTTATAGTGGATTAAGAAATCGGCTTGAAAATTATATGTGCCAATCAATGTATTATAAAAAAAGTTATAGAGTTTTTGGAGTTTGTTTGTTTGTACACAAATCGAAACATGAATTATTGGGAAGAAACGAAATACAGAGCACACATTACTAATGCAGTAATTTTTATGATATCAATACCCGAGTTCGACTCTCATGTAATTCTAAAGAATTGTGTTTAACCGGATAAATAAAAATACATATAGTATTAACATAATATAATAATATAAAAACATTATAGAAATGTTTTCTTTTTGAAACAAAGTGACGTTTATCGATAATCGACGAAACACGCAGATGTAAATGCTATTCGGCATTTGTCCCAAACGAAGAATTTTTAATTACAGCTATACTTTTGAATGTTGTTGTCAATACAAACAATAAGTAAATTCATTCCTCGTATTTCTTACTCTCTCACTTAATGTTACATGGCATACTTTTCCACGAAATTTAACCAATATTTTTATTCGCAATTGCATATAATAGATTAATTAAAGGTAAATAAAGATGGAACTGATATACCCATTCATTTCATTCGACTTAATATTTTTGCAATTAACAACATTTAACAAAGAGCAAAAATATGCGTCGGAAAGATACGTGTATATTTGCTAGTACATATATGTAAAAAATCAACGTTTATGAATCGAACAATAACAAGCGAAAATATAAAATATATTTATATAGATTAATAAGAGAATCGATACTATACGTTTGTGGAAGATGTTTGCAGCAAGTTAAACCAATACATTTTTCTTTTTTTTTTGTACAAAGACCTCGAAAGTGTGTGTGGGGAGCGGGGTCGGTAGTCAAGTTCTGTTTATCTTCCTCTTAATTAAACATTCATTTTGATCCATTCATAAAAAAGAACACATTGTTCCTTTCGTTCATTAAGTCGTGGAATATTTAACCTATCTACAATAATCGAAAATCATTTTTATTAACAAAAAAGGCCAGAGAAAATAAATGTACAATTTGTACGAATGGAACCCTTCAGCTTGGCAATACATCGTCTGCAAAACACCAAAATGAAGCCCATTTTAGAATACACAGCCATAAATACATGTCTGTTTGCGTGTGTGTATACCCTTGTACGTGTCTATATATGTAAGTGTGTGTATACATACTTACAGTTATTGTATCTATATATCTATAAAAGTGAACGCGCGCGTGTGTGTGTGTGTGTGTGTGTGTCTGTGTGTCTCCAATTTATAAACAATTTACCTCCGCGGTCTCTACGAAATTACTCAGACGATTTTGGATCTAAACATTTGAAATCTTACATAAAGTGTATTCACACGTAGAGCAAGTTATGAACAGTACATAGGGCCCGAGCAAAACCTGGCTGAATTGCTAGTATATATATATATATATATATATATATATATATATATATATATATATATATATATATATATATATACGTATGTGTTATATTTATATATGTGGTTGTAGTATATGTTTACATGTATAAATATGTGCATATATATATATACACATATATATATATACACGAAAAATATATATCTTATAATATCTTATATATAACTCAATATGGTTTCCGTTCTGCTAGATCTACAGCAGATGTGCTTACAGTTATATCTCATAGGATTAGCAAATCTCTCAACGGAGGCAACCTTTCTAGGGCAATTGCTCTTGACATATCTAAGGCCTTTGATAGGGTATGGCATAAAGGTTTACTTCATAAGATCTCTAGCTATGGTATAGCTGGAAATGTCTTCTCAATTATTAAATCATTTCTTTCTGATAGGTTCATAAGAGTAGTAGTTGAGGGGCAAAAATCAGAAGCCCACAGTATTAATGCCGGTGTCCCTCAGGGGTCCATCCTGGGTCCAACTCTTTTCCTGATCTACATTAATGATCTTCCAAATCACATCCTTACATCATTTGTAGACATTTATGCTGACGACACTACCATTTATGGTAGCACATCTAAGACAGTAAACGACCAAGTTCTATCAAATTCTCTCTCCTCTGATCTTGAGCATGTAGTACAATGGGGAAAGGAGTGGCTGGTTACTTTTAATGCATCTAAAACCAAGCTTCTCTCTTTACATCATCAACATTCTGATCCACATCTGGCATCAATTGAAATGAATGGCTCTCGTCTTCAGGAGGCGTCAAGTATTGACAAGCTTCTGGGCTTGACCATTATTCCTGATCTTAAATGGAACCCGTACATCAAATCTGTTGCCAAGGCCGCTGGAAAAATGGTGGGATCTTTCTATCGATCCAGTAGATATCTCACTGCTCATGCAATTCTCTATCTATATAAGAGCCAGGTACATCCAAGGATGGAATACTGTTGCCACATCTGGGCAGGAGCTGCTAGAAAGGACTTGGCCTGCCTTGATAGAGTTCAAAATAGACTTCGTAGCCTCGTAGGAGATGTCCTTTTCTCTTCCTTGCAACCTCTATCTCACAGAAGAGATGTTGCGAGTTTGTCTCTGATGTATCGTTATTTTCATGGAAAATGTTCGACTGAGCTTCAATCTATGGTCCCCCCTCGCAAAACTTTCACAAGAAACACTCGTCTAGCTGTAAACACTATCAATAATTCCCCCCACTCTTTATCTGTGCCTAAACCTAAACGTAGATTCCATGAACAAAGCTTTTTTCTTAGAACTGCACGCCTGTGGAATTGTCTTCCGTTTTCCTGCTTTCCGGCTGACTACAATATGGTTGTCTTCAAGTCTAACGTAAATAAGTTCTTGATGAGCCGTTCCATATAAGTTATCAAATTTAACAAATTTTCATTACTAATGATTATTATATTGTCCAATTTCTACTGTACACTCTTTAACCCTTATCCTTGAGTGGCCTCTTGGCCTTGATAATGAGTTGATACCTATAAAAAAAAAGAAAAAGTCCAATGTGAACAAGTTCTAATTGAATCGTCCCCCTAAGTAATCCAAGTTTCAAAATTCCCACTGTTTACTATGCTAAAATCACAATGACTAATGTATAGCTATTAACCCTTATCCTCGAGTGGCCTCTGGGCCTTGATAAGTGGTGACACCCTTGTAAAAAAAAAAAAGAAAAAAATCTTTTGTCGATAGATTTTTCTGTATTTACTGCGTAATTAAACACTTTTAAATGCATGCACCTGCGTTTACGTGAGGATGTGTGTGTGTGTGTGTGTATTAATGTCTGTGTAGGTGTAAGTTATGAACATTTTCGTGTATATATGATTTATATATAGGGATATATATCTGCGTGTATAAATATAAATATATTATTTTGCATATATATCTGTGTAAAATGGCTGTATATATTTGCGTGCATGCATATATATGTTTATTAATGGCCTGGTAAAACCACTTTAAAACAGGGGAGACAACCGAAGCAACAAAACTAAAATTGCTATATACACAAATGTAGGCAAATTTCGGCATAGTTTACTGGTTTGAATATATAGGTACTTTTTTACAAACTGTCATAGAATTTTAACCATAGAATATATTATAATCTTAAAAAAGGCTTAAAATTCCTCTCAAAGAACCAAAGATATATAAGCATTTCAATATTCAATTTGTCTACCAGTAAGTATATATATTGATTTAAAAATAAAATTTTTAATTTCAACGTTATTTCACGCGGTTAACGGTAGCCGAATGAATACGATCCTTGCTAATCAAGCCAGCGATGTCTTTTGTCGCAGGGTTCGAGTCTATCGACTCGTGTTAATCATGGCACCCTGCACTGAAGATTGCCGAAAGGATGAAACACTAATGCCTGTAAGTATTTAATAATTATTATAGTAAATGATCATGTCAGCCCCTTGCTTTTATTCTAACACTTCTAATTTACATGCTTTTGTTTTTTTATTAGTGCATACTCACATACAGTATTCGTCACAGAGTTTATATCAGCTTACAAATATTAAAATCAAGATACAGTGACATTAAACCTAAGCCTGGTTTTAATTAAGAAACTATCTCAAGTTAAAAGCTTCAATTAAGAAAAAAATAAAAGTTGAAATCTTACTTAATAAATTTGTAATTACAATTTCAACGCATATTTGAATTTTTGAATGAAGATGATGATCATATTAAGCCGATTAAAATCCTTTAAACCACTTATAACATCTAAAATGTGGAGAATATTAAATAAATGATGTTTAATATACATTGTTATAATTTCCAACTTAAAACGTTATATCTGAATTTTAACCATTTATCTTTATAATATAAATCATTTACATATAATACTTTTCCTCAGATTACTTCTTTTTAATTTTTCTTTAACTCCACTGAATTATCTGCCCTTGTTATTTAGAAATCGCTTATGTCTCATTTGTTAAGATGGAAACAATTTTGGTATTGAAAAGCTCACATTACCCTTATTTATTTTATGTGATTCTTGTAGTTTTATTATTTTGACTTATATGTTAAGGCAGATTTTCCAAACAATATTTGGTTTTGAGAATTTAATTTGACTCTGTTCTAATTATTTCCTTTCACTTGTGATTTTTGCCTGGATTTCGTAAAATACTTCGGATTCTTAGTTCTTCAAATGAATGTGTAGTCTATTATAATAGCTTGTATTACCGATAAATATCATTGACTTCTCGAGAAATACGTGTAAAACTATTTTCTTTCCAAATTATCATTAAATTATTAAATGATATAATATTGATGTAATACATTATATATATATATACATATATATATAATATATATATATAATGTATATTATATATTATATATTATATATATTTGTGAATGTTATGGTGTTACATTTAACCCCCACTTTAATGAAATGTCACACACACGATCATGTGCTTTATTTTCGATTTATAATAATTAACAACGATCTTTTATTTGCAAATTACAACATGTGTTCAACCAGTGATTTTATTTAAATAAACGTTTGTATTTGCTTAAACAACCAGATGGTCCAATGAGCAGGTTTTTTTATTCACTCAATTCGCAAGTCTACTGCGCATGCTCACATGCACAAATACGAGTAGATGAACACGTTTATGTTAATACCATCGCAAACACCAAATTAATATTTTATTTCTTTATTTATTTTTAATTAATTTATTTATCATGTTTCTTTGCGCATCTCATATTTAAATATATAATTCTTTTTCAACTTTTAATGAAAAAGAAACCTAAACATGTAATAAATAATTGGTGTGTATAAAACAAATAAAATCCACAAATTTTGTAAGTTCCAATTTCATTTTTTATTTCTTGATTCATTCTGTTTATTCATCAAATATTATTCATTAAATTTTCTTGGTTTAAACTTAATTAGAGAATTTCTCCCCAAATGATATTTAATGATTAATATTTTTTGCCACTATAATTCCAATCTGAGAAGAAATATCAGAAAAACTAGAAACATTTCCACGCAGGCACATATTATAAAAAACTTTCTTAAAAAAAATTCTATTTATAGAAATATGTGCAATTTTAACACGCTGAACAGTTTTTAGTACCTTTCGTTAATAAATCTATTAAGCTGCAAAGAAATAAATCTTGCTCTATTCTATAATAGAAAGACTGTCTGCATGTGTATGTATATACCGATTTTAATCATAGATGATTCCCATCCAATAAAATCAATATTTAATTCTGAATAGCTTGCCACTATGTTTTAGAACAGTCACATGTCATAAACTTTAATTTATTTAGGACAATACGTCACCCAGCAAGGAAAATTGTTAAAGTAGAGACTTTTTTCAATAATAACTAAGACCACAGCTTAAACTTACGGCATTAATAAAACATTTTCTACAGCTATCTATTTAATTTTTCCAATAAACAACTACTTATATTTAAAATAAATTGTAAACTGTTTTTTAAATTATGTGTATATGGTTATAGTGGGTACATTACTTTTACTTCTTACTATAGTTTTAATAAAATTATACAAATCGTTGTGTATAAATCTTGTAGAATAGATTTTTGTCTTGAAACATAACAACTGTGCCATAATAATATCGTCTATAATACAAATAAACAATTTGTAACAAAGCAGTTAGTCTTTACATACTTATCATATAAGTCCATTGGCTAAAAATGTATGAACAAATCCAATATCTCCTAAATCAAATGAAAGATATATGCATTTAAACGCAAAAGTCTGCCCTTAATCAAACCACATTAAAATCCAGTGAAAACATATTAAAATGCCTGTCGTATCCCCTCCCGCTTCCTACCTGATCCAGCTCTTGTCACAGAATTGCGCGCCCCTCTCTCCGATATTGGGCACTTACAGTTCGCATGCCTTTACCACCGCTACTATATAAAAATACTTACAGCCCTCCTTGCACTAATAATTACACAGTCCTCCTGAAGATATCTTCTTTAAAAAAGGAATAACAACGGCCAGCTTCGAACTACGCATGGAACTTATATCAATTCTTCCAATCCACACACTAAAAATTTAATAAAAAAAAAAAATTGAAACAAATATGGTCTAATCAAAAGGAAGCGCTCTGTTGTCGTTAATATTTGTTTAAATAAATAAAAAATGCTGTTTAAATATTCACAATATATATATATATATATATATATATATATATATATATATATATACTAGCAGTTCAGCCCAGTTTTGCTCGGGCCCTACGTACTGTTCATAACTTTATACGCATATGTATATATGTATAAAAATATTGACTCATACCCAGGTAATCTACATCTTAAATTTCAAGTATTTCGACCTAAAATTGGAGGAGTCTGCAAAGGGCAACTCTTTCAACTTTTACGTCTTATAGATGTACACACACAAAACACACAAAGACATACAAGTTTACTTTTGTTTTTGTATATATATATATATATATATATATATATATATATATATATATATATATATATATAAAAGGCGAAATTAAAACAAAAATAAATAATATTATAAATAAAAAATAAGTAAAAAATAAAAATAGGAAACTGCGGGTTAAAACGGAAAACTACCTTCATATAACACCAAAAGATTGCGGAAGTGAGGAAGCATGGCTTTGGAAGTCCTTTTACCCTAATACGATGTTTAGCATGTTAAAAATATACCTTTTGTTGTAAAAATCTAATGCAAAAACATCTGAAGAAGTTAGTAGGGACAGGATATTTTTATGGGCACATAAATCGTAAAATTGCCTTCCCACTAACGAAACAGCTGTAATGGAAAAATCAAGGAAATAAACGAAGAAAACGTGAGTCTTTCAATTTTCAACAAAATTTTGCACTATATATATATATATATATATATATATATATATATATATATAAAAGTGAAAGTGTCTGTCTGTGTGTCTGTCTGTGTACATTTCCCTACGCAATAACTCTGTCAATTTTTAGTCTACAGACTCGAAGTTTGATATACAGGTTACTGAGATTTGGGAAAATCTTTGTAATTCATTTTCAGCCAATTTGTCTGTTATGGGGTCAAAGAACTGTACCAAACTCCTCCTACAATTTTGGGTCTAAACACTTGAAATTTTAGATATAGATTCCTTGGACATGAATCTAACTTAATAACTTTATTTGAATCCAAAACAATAAATGTTAAGGGTAATAATAGGGGTCAAAGTTAAAAAAATTGCTCTCTGCGGTCTCTACCAAATTACTCAGATTTGAAATATTACATAAAGGGTATTCAGAGATAGGGCAAGCTTTTTAATCGGTTTGGGTGGAAAATTTGAGCTACCAATATATAAATGTATGTATGTATGTACGTTTGCATGTCTGCCTAAAACTTTCAACAGAAGCGACGAATTTTCACAAGATCAGTATCGTTTTAAAGCTCGACCCTTCAGACGACAAATAACGAAAAATTGTCTAAAAACATTTCTTCACCTTCAAGTGGGCACTTTTCAACAGGGAGGGTCGCTTTTTAACCGATATTTCCAAAAGTCATCCCCTCTTTCCGATTTTCTAGCCTTAATTTAAACCTACGTCACTTCCGGTTCGGCGGTGGTCGTAACAGCAAAGATGTCAAGTTTTTCCCCCGTTCTTTTCCTTCTTCGCGTTACGGGTTCGAGCCTGCCTTCCTACTACCACTATTTTTTTTTGCTCAACACACACCTCCATACACCCGGGCAACGCCGGGCTGAAATGCTAGTGTATATATATATATATATATTTATATATATATATATGTATATATATATATTTATATATATATATATATATATATATATATATATATATATAAGTTTCGGGGTTCAATTTTAAATTCTGAAAAAATAACATATAGAGACATATAAGGATTTTTCATCTGAATTTCTATCAGTCTTATCTCGATTATATATATATATATATATATATATATATATATATATATATATATATATCAGGCTCCTTCAGTATTTGATAGACTATGGATACCTACGTCGGTGTGCCTTCGCGTGAAATTATATATATATATATATATATATATATAATCATGCGTATCTTCACTGTACATTTATTACAATGATGAATTTTATAGATTGAAATAAAGTCGTTTTATGTTATTTAAATTTCTCGTTTTATTAAAATACAGGTGTTATTATAATTGAAAAAAGTATTACACCAATGTCTATCAATTTCATTACATCTCAGTAAATTTCCTGAAATAAAATAATTTGATATACAAATGATTACATTGCTTTAATAAAAATAAAATGTCTTCTCCTGAATGAAATTCCGAAATATATGTAGTATAAAAACACAAAATAATAATTATAAATTATTTAAGTTTACTTCTTCTGAGAGAATTACACAGACAATCACAGATGTAAATATCTGCTGAATAGTTGAATGACTGATGTACTCGCAGAGTTTTTTTTTTCAAAAAAAGTTAGATTTTATGCAGCAAAATCTGTTCCAGGCGTGATACAAAAAAATTAAAAGTCCACAAAAGCCAAATAGGTCAGTAGAAAATTATTTAAGAAAAATTGAAGAAACTAATATTAAAATGCATGGTGGAGCTATTTACTGTGACTTATTTTTGGTAAAATTCAGAGAAAAGGGTAAGAAAAATAATAACTATATATATATATATATATATATATATATATCTGTATATATATATATATATATATATATATATATATATATATACATATATATAAACAGTGTATCACAAAAAGTGATTACACCTCTTTCATTTCTGCAGATATTTAAGTATATCTTTTCATAGGACAACACTGACAAAATTAAACTTTCACACAATAAAAAGTAATCTGTGTGCTACTTATATAGAAGAGTTAATTTATTTCCCTTTCAACATATAACCACTAAAAGCGAAACCCTTGCCAATAAAAGTGAGTAAACCCTTTCGAGAATATTTTCAAGATTAACATACACCATGCCAACAGTCAATATTTAGTGTGGCGACAATCATTATTAGGAACTGCTTTACTGGAGTTTACCAGAGCTTCACAGTTCGCCACCGGAATGCTCTTCTACTTCTTCATGACGCCGTCGCAGAGCTGGCAGATATTGTTCTGTTATTTCATCTCGTTTGCCTCGTTGATCTAATGCTCTCCATTAATTTGCTGTTTTAATAACTCATTGTAATGTAGCTTTCTATTCCAGTAGCTTCGTTTTCAGAACCCCACGCTCATGGAACTCTCTCACTGCTGGTTGTTTCCTCCCTACTTTTAACCTTAATTTATTTAAGACTAAGGCCAGTAGGCATCTTTTATCTTTGCTATAATCATCTTTCTTGTTAGCTCCTTACATTAAGTCGCTTCACGCCATGCTAAAGCGGTTTCCATGAGAAAAGATATAAATAACCTTTAAAATAATTTTCGGTTAAAATCTCTTAAATAGCGGGTGAATATCTGAGTAAGATACCCCATCCACAGTAAAACAAAATATGAGGAAATTGAAAAACGTGTATATATATATGTGATATACGTATATCTGTACGTGATGTTGCCAAGATAATCAAAAACCTTGATTCCAGTAAAGCAACTGGCCCGGACGGTATTCCAATTATAGTACTCAAAAAACTTCAACCTGAACTAGCGCCCATACTTACAAAACTATTTAAACGTTGTCTTAAGGAGAATAGTTTCCCATCTTCCTGGAAAATTTCATCTGTATGCCCTGTATTTAAGAATTCAGGTGATCGCTCATCCCCCTCTTAGTACAGGCCAATAAGTCTCCTGTGCGTCATGAGTGAGTTGCTGGAATCTGTGTTAAATACAGAAGTAACCAACCATCTCAACAAAAATAACCTTCTTAGTGACACTCAATATGGTTTCCGTTCTGCTAGATCTACAGCAGATGTGCTTACAGTTATATCTCATAGGATTAGCAAATCTCTCGACGGAGGCAACCTTTCTAGGGCAATTGCTCTTGACATATCTAAGGCCTTTGATAGGGTATGGCATAAAGGTTTACTTCATAAGATCTCTAGCTATGGTATAGCTGGAAATGTCTTCTCAATTATTAAATCATTTCTTTCTTATAGGTTCATAAGACTAGTAGTTGAGGGGCAAAAATCAGAAGGCCACAGTATTAATGCCGGTGTCCCTCAGGGGTCCATCCTGGGTCCAACTCTTTTCCTGATCTACATACATCATCTTCCAAATCACATCCTTACATCATTTGTAGACATTTATGCTGACGACACTACCATTTATGGTAGCACATCTAAGACAGTAAACGACCAAGTTCTCTCCAATTCTCTCTCCTCTGATCTTGAGCATGTAGTACAATGGGGAAAGGAGTGGCTGGTTACTTTTAATGCATCTAAAACCAAGCTTCTCTCTTTACATCATCAACATTCTGATCCACATCTGGCATCAATTGAAATGAATAGCTCTCGTCTTCAGGAGCCGTCAAGTATTGACAAGCTTCTGGGCTTGACCATTATTCCTGATCTTAAATGGAACACGTACATCAAATCTGTTGCCAAGGCCGCTGGAAAAATGGTGGGACCTTTCTATCGATCCAGTAGATATCTCACTGCTGATGCAATTCTCTATCTATATAAGAGCCAGGTACGTCCAAGGATGGAATACTGTTGCCACATCTGGGAAGGAGCTGCTAGAAAGGACTTGGCCTGCCTTGATAGAGTTCAAAATAGACTTCGTAGCCTCGTAGGAGATGTCCTTTTCTCTTCCTTTCAACCTCTATCTCACAGAAGAGATGTTGCGAGTTTGTCTCTGATGTATCGTTATTTTCATGGAAAGTGTTCGACTGAGCTTCAATCTATGGTCCCCCCTCGCAAAACTTTCACAAGAAACACTCGTCTAGCTGTAAACACTATCAATAATTCCCCCCACTCTTTATCTGTGCCTAAACCTAATCGTAGATTCCATGAACAAAGCTTTTTTATTAGAACTGCACGCCTTCCGTTTTCCTGCTTTCCGGCTGACTACAATATGGTTGTCTTCAAGTCTAACGTAAATAAGTTCTTGATGAGCCGTTCCATATAAGTTATCAAATTTAACAAATTTTCATTACTAATGATTATTATATTGTCCAATTTCTACTGTACACTCTTTAACCCTTATCCTTGAGTGGCCACTTGGCCTTGATAATGAGTTGATACCTATGAAAAAAAAAGAAAAAGTCCAATGTGAACAAGTTCTAATTGAATCGTCCCCCTAAGTAATCCAAGTTTCAAAATTCCCACTGTTTACTATGCTAAAATCACAATGACTAATGTATAGCTATTAACCCTTATCCTCAAGTGGCCTCTGGGCCTTGATAAGTGGTCACACCCTTGTAAAAAAATATATATATATAATGTCATTCAGCTGTTATATATGTGAACCAAAAAAAAATTCAATTGGTTATCGTACAAAGTGATTTCTTAAATATGCAGGCGGAGTATACCTTTTATATATATATTTTATTGCATGAGACATGTTACGAAGACATGCGCGCAGGTATATTTCTGACCAATCATTGCATGCATTAAAATAGTTATGTTTGTATTCATAAATATGCGTTTATTTACTTCGTGGATTTGTATTTTCGCACGAACAATTCACATTGAAAATCCAGACACAAACTCTTAGCTTCAAAAATAACAACAAAATGTTTTGCAGGCGCGTAATGGCCACACGACTAATATATTTTATAAGTTACTCTGTTGCTGATCCACTATCTTCCTCGATAATATAGATATCGAAATTATAAAATGCTTCATTATCCGTGACTATATATATATATATATATATATATATATATATATATATATATATATATATATATATATATATATATACAGGGTGATCCCCCAAAACGGGCCCCAACTCTAATTAGGCCCCGTTTCTTAGTGTTTTGTCAGAATGAAATGATCATAACTATTTTATTATATTCAAAACATCACATCAGAACACTAGCGTCTTTGGTCTTCTTTCTCAGTTCTATATCATATGTTCTATATCATATGTTCAGAAAAATGAAATGCAATATATTTACTAGTATGCAAATCCAATATACGGCAAAATCACGTTAACACATCGGTTCTCGTCATATCACCGAAGTTAAGCAACGTTGGGCCTGGCCAGTACCAGATGGGTGACCAGTTGGGACGGTTAAGCGCTGTATGTACCTTCTGGGAAGGTTGGGCGTGGGGCCAGCACCCTCACCCTGTAAAAAGAACTCCTCGCTACAAAAACATCTACAAAAGTTGTAGATGGCCTATGCCCCTCCAGGGGCTCAAGGGCTATCGATGGATGGATGCAGATCCAGTGATTTTCGGTCTTACAAAATATTATTAGATGTAATATTTTATATAAGATAATCGCAGCTAAATAAAATTTTTCAATATACAAGATAGGGCAAATGAATCAGAATATATATATAGTAGTAAGTTATAAAATATGTATGGCAATTAAGCTATACAAAATATTCCGCATTTCATTCTTGTGAGAATTCGCCAGACTTATGCAAAGACTTGTGGTTACCGTGCATTTTTTTTTATACATGCACATGCTATTGAATTTTTAGTTAGCCAATCAGCTTCCTAGTTTCCACCGGGTCCATCCTAATCAGCCAATGTGCAGACACTTACATGAAAAAGGTACAGTTGACCTTAAGTTATCCCCTTCCTTTCTGTGTGTTTTTCATGGGAAGCGTAAATATCTAAGTAAGCTGACATATTTTCAAACTAGGTGTAGTTAGATAGAATTTTTTTTCTATAATTCGGATATTATTTTAATTTTTATGTATATATATATATATATATATATATATATATATATATCATCAGACTAATACGTGTACAGCTATAGTGAGTGAGTAAGTGTGTTTTCTTAACGGCATTTCAACCTCTAGAGGTAGGTGAGAATGAAGGGATGCGGAGGGGAGAATAGTAAAGGTGTAAAGAAATGTTCTTTGAAGTGGGGGAAAGTAGTAAAAAAGGAAATGAAAAATAATCGTATAAGAAAATTACAGTCAGAATGAAGTACTTGTTTTGGTTGTTTGATTTTTATACCTTTAAAGTAGACATTTACCGTTTAACTCAAATCTCCTTTATACCCTTCTAAAACATTAACCACTAGATATTCTCTACCCCTTTTACTCTTAGCCGTAAAGACCTACCTATTATAAAGTACATAATTATCATTATTCACTCTATTCTGCTTTACCCTTGACCACTCTATTCTATATTTACTCTATTCCCCTAATCATTTTGTATCATTCATTTAATTACCTCCCGATCCTTTTTTACTTTTGACTTTTCCGATTATTTTTCCACCTAACTTTATCATGAACTATCATACGTCTCTATATATCCTCATCCAATTTTATTTCCGATTTAACTTTCACTTAACTTTATTTGCGATACACTCTTCTTTAGAACCTGTCCGATAACAACATATTCATTTAACCCCATTTTTTTCTCGAAGTTACACACAAGTGTTAATGTCATACATTTTTCAAACTTTACTTTATCAATAGTCTGTTATCGTTTTCAACTACGTTTTCATACATACAGTATTCCTAAATGTAATCTTTATTAAATTCTCTTTGCCATATATATGCATTTCTTAAATATAATCAGCCAGAAAGAACAATTGCTCCAAGGAGGGTAATTTCTAAAGAAAAGTGAGTTTCGTTGAACGTTAAGCATGACAATCTGTTCATCTCCGTATTACTTCTCATCCGCTATGTCTTCGTTATTTATTTTTTAATTTTATTTATAAAATTTAATAATATTTTCGCCAAAGTAAATGAAAGTGCTAATTTCTTTTTTTACAACTCAATGGAATTTAAAGACTATCATTATGCATATACATCTACAAACATGTATAAATTTAAGCACACACACACATACATACACACATACACACATACACACACATATATATATACACAACCACACACGCATATACAAATTAACTAAAACATATGCTTTCATAAATATATATATACACATATCAACAAATGTGCGACTTCTAAAAAAGGTCCAAATATTAAAAAAAAACAGAAATTTCATTTATTTTTACTTTGCTTTTATAACCTTTATTTTACTTGGAAATATTCTTTTATTTTATTGTGTTTAATGGAGGTAGAATAAACTAAATTTTTACTCCTATTATATACTATTTAATTTGAACATCTATTTTTTATTACTTGCTAATTATTCTTTATTTCGTGTATATTGATCTAAATGACTTTAAAGAACCCAAAACGCAGTTAACAAGAAACTTATTTTTATTTTTTTTATTACATTTTCACCCCAAACAAGGCGCATTGCCATGTTGGTGTAGGGGGCTACTATCAGGGGCAACAACTACTGGGGCACTATGTTGGGATTTCGGCAGCAAGATGTCGGTTCACGTTGCACTTGAACTTCTGCATGTCAGTACAGTTGGGGGAGCAGGGATCTGGAATGGAATTCCAGAGTCTAGCGGTTCTGGGGAAGAAACTACTGGAGTAGAAAGATCTTTTACATCGAGGGATCTCCACTGAATGGGGGTGGGATTTAGCTGTCTGTCGGGGTTGTCTACGTCGTGGGGGCACAAGTGTCTGCATTTCGTCAGAGCATTCATTATTAAAATACTTGTAGAACAGGCAGAGGGATGCAACGTTTCGTCGATGGGACAGAGGCTGAAGCTTAGATGCCAGTTCAGGGCCTATCAGATTGGCGACTCTTTTTTTAACCTTGTCTAGGAGCGAGAGACTAGTAGCAGATGCACCAGCCCAAATGTGACAACAATACTCTATACATGGGCGAATGGTGGCCTTATAGAGGTACAGGATACTTTCAGGTGTCAGTAGTTTTCTAGCCAGGTAGAGAGAGCCCACCTTTCTTGCAGCGGCCCTGGCAATGCCTTCTATATAATTGTTCCACCTCATGTTTCCTGTGAACGTTAGGCCAAGCTGTTTGAAAGATGTACTCTCAGACAGGGAGTCACTGGCCATTGCTATTGGTGGTAGAGAACGTTTCTTGTAATTATTGAAGGAAACCAGTTTAGTCTTGGCAGCATTGAATGTGACCATCCATTTATGTCCCCATTCCACTACAGATTAGAGGTCATTCTCTATTGTTTTTGCCATTTCTTTATATGTGTTCATTTGTTTTTCTCTCATGCCTGTTATAGGGTGTAGTGTCATCTCATCAGCATATATACCTATCTCAGAGGCAGTTTTGTCGGGGAGCTCATTAATAAATATTAGGAACACTAGAGATCCAAGGATAGACCCCTGAGGTACTCCCGCATTTATATCACACTGTTTAGATGTACGACCGTCGAGAACAACCTGGATTTTTCTCTTATCTAAGAAGGATTTAATTATGTTAAGTTTTCTACCAGTGATACCATATATTTAATTTTCCTGAGGAGACCCTTGTGCCATACCCTGTCAAAAGACTTAGATATATCTAGAGCTACCACTCTGCCCTCCCCCGCTTTGTTCAGTGAATGGTGTATACGTTCAGAGATTACAGTGAGGATATCAGCTGTGGAACGGGCTTGTCTAAATCCATATTGTTTGTCAGTCAGAAGTTTAGCATAAGTAAGGTGCCGGACTAGAGCATGGTTAACTATGGTCTCAAATATTTTGGCGAAAAGTGGGAGGAGGCTAATGGGGCGATAATTTGATGGGTCAGTTCTTTCGCCAGAATTCTTGAATATTGGTACCACAGAAGCAGTTTTTCAACAGCCCAGAAAGCATGATTCATTAAGGCATTTGTTGTAGAGTTTGGAGATAACTAGAGCTACTTCAGCTGAGTACTTTTTTAATAGCACAGCTGGGATGAGATCAGGTCCACATGCTTTTGAAGTGTTAAGGTGTTTTATGATAGCGTGTACCTGAGCAGGGGTGATTTTTAGATAATCTAGCGTGGCATCTGTCCGCGAAGGAAAGTCAGGCAGGGGTGGTTGGTAGGGTCCAGTGTGGAGTTCGAGGCAAATCGGCTGGCAAGCATATTAGCCTTGTCGGTTGCTGAGCAAACAACCTCGTGATTGTTAGTTGGCGGGGGAATTGTTGATTGTCCATTATTTACTACACTGTAGTAGATTTTCCAGAAGTCACGAGTTCCTAATTTTTGTGCTTCGAATCGTTTTTTAGTGGTTTCAGTAAATTCCCTCTTAGCTGTCGCTATTTCTTTCTTAACGTTACTTCTAGCTTCTATATACATCTGTTTGTTTGAACTGGACTTATGTCGGTTTAATCTGCGGTATGCATGCTGCCTTTTAGCAATGGCAGTTGCGCAAGTCGAAGTAAACCATTGGGGAGAGTGGGGCTTGCTATAAAATTTCCGCATGGGAACATGTGCTTCCATTGCTGTTTTGAACCATTCAGTGGTCTCATTTTCGCACTGTTCAGAAGGAAGAGAAAAATATTTCCCCATGGGGCATCTCTGATAAGATCTCTGATGGCTTCCCAGTCAGCCTTTTTATAATATCTCGTTGTTTTGAGCACTGGCTCTTCAGTTTTGGGTCTAGAATTTAGGACAATTTCTACCATTATCACTGCATGGTCAGCGTTCTCGAGTGGGCTGTCAGCATTTGTTGTACAATCCTCGGGAACTGTAGTCAGAAACAGATCTAGAAGTGATGCTTGTTGTTCTTGCTGGTCAGGGAAACGGGTTGGAAACGTAACCATTTGTGATAGGGAGTGATATATAGCAAAACTACGTGTTGTGCTGCCCGCTGCATCTGTGTGAGTATCTACTAGCAGTAGTTGACATTTTAAAAATACATCAATAAGAAACATCTTATCACATAATCAAACAATTACAATGAGATTTGACCATGTACCATTAATGACGAAGCTCTGGATCTTTAGGTCTTGGTATCCCTGCTGACAATTGCACCAATTTGTTGAACTGTTCTGAGCTTTTTCTGATCTCGCAACATTATGATCATGTGACAGTGTGGTAGCTCCTTTTTTTAAATTCAATAACATAAACATTTGCAAATAGAATTCCCAGTACATGGCTGTCTTTAATGTCTTTCAAAAGTTCAGCTAGATGTGCATGATACACACCTGATATAAAGTCAGGTCGATTTTATGTAAGTTCTGATGACCCAAAGTTAGTTACTATTGAAGGACATCTTGAGTTACACATGTATGGAACAAACAGGTCTGGTTTTTCCTTATTTACAAAAAGAAAACTGCGTTGTACTAATTGCTTTGTAATAATTTCAACATGACATGTAAGTAGATAATATAGTTTTCACCTCAAATGCGTAGGTTTAAAAGGTAAAAAAAACGCCCTATGGTTGTATATATTTCGACGTGAAACTTAAGTAGATCCTTCAGTTTTCACATGAAATGCATTTGAAATTCGTACTAATTTTAACATAACATGTAAGTAAGTAATACTGTTTTCCCTGAAATGCAGAGATTTAACAGATCTATATTCAACAAAACGGTGCTTATGCAGTTTTTCGTACTTATTACCGTTTTGAAATAATAACGTTATTATTTTATAAGCCATTTATAACATAGGAGGAGGAGATTTTTTGAAACTATTCTATGCTTCCACCTAAGAATAAGAAAAAAAAGATATCGTGAAATTTGAATTTAACCTGAAAAAATATTAAAAAATAGTGCGGTAACAAGAGTGCATAAGAACCAACAAAAACATGTTATATATGCTATAACTTATCTCGACATGACACTTTAGTAGGTGATAATTGTTTTATTAGAAATGCGTTGGAATTTGTACTGACTTCAACATGACGTACAAATAGGTAGTAATGATTATAAAAATCATTGGAAAGGGAGAGGCCGTATTGATTATTAACTAATATAGAGTGACTATAAAGGGAGGTAATTCGTTTCTCATTAATTGATGTTTGCGATGATGATGTTTCCTTTTTTGACACCGGACGTACGAACAAGCTTATTAATATATAGATATCTAATTTTTATTTATCATATAATCTTTTATATGGATTTATTTAATTTTTGGTGTCTAATTATCTGCTTTACCCCCCCCCCCCACTCCAAAAATAGTCTGTTGTAAAATGACTTTTTTTTTACTTTAGTAATCAAGTAAAAAAAATGGGAATTATAATATTATCTTCTATATTCATCCAAAATAATGTGTTTCAAGTGCTTATAACTAATCTCCTCGGGTAAATAATCCTTTTTTAAAGAAACCTAATAATCGCTAATATTGTAATCGGTCAGAAATAACACGCAAGATTTTGTATTGTATGTGCTTATGCCCTCTGTATATGTCTCACCAAAGAATAGGTGCTCTAAGATTTGCCATTAGAAACCATTTCTATTTAGATAATAACGTGTCTTCCATCTTTACTGGAGGATTAAAGACATTTTTCTTGTAGTAGACAATTATATTTGTTTCTGCAGTTGTAGTCTATTTGGTTATTTTGACTATCTCAGGTCTTATTAATTTTATTATTGTTCTTATATTTATTTTCCTGGTTAAGGATATGTCTTTTATGTCTATTAATCATTTTCCATATTTTTTACTGCTTGATCTAAATTTTGTAGCATTTTTATTGAAGATTTTATATAGCGGTTATTTAATAGAGTTAAAAGCAATTATTTGTTTTCTATTTTTGTTCTAATAATTATCTTTTTCTTATAATTACTGTTTTTTAATGCGGTATTTTATGTATTATTAGCGTTATTTAATATTTTATTACTAGTTCTATCGCTTAGTGATATGAGAATATGCTTAATAATAGACGCAGATGGCTTGAATGAGGATTACCATATAACGGTATTCTCATATATGATCGTTATGTACTTTGGATAACATTAAAAGTAACATCTAAAAGGCTTGTGATTTTGAAGCCTAGTGTAAGCTCAACTTTGAGGTCTATATTTTTTGTGGTTCAATACATAAATGTTTTAGATATTTTTTTAGTAAAGAAATGCTTTTAAGGTAAACAAATACACCTGTTGGAAGAGTTTTTCAACAGTCTGTTGGGTGATTAATATTTAGCAGGTAAAATATGCGTTTGAAGTTACTGTTTTTATAATATTTTCATTTGTTCTCCAAAAACATATGTAGGAAGTGATGAAGGCGTGTTTTTACATTTCCCATTGTCATTTCCTTATTGATTTTTACATTTTCTTTTCTTTTTATTGATCGCTTAGAAATTATTTTATTCACCTGTTTTAGGCGTCTCTACTTGTTGTAGCTATTATTGTTGTTTTTTTTATCATCATTCTTATCATTATTGCCTTAGCCTTTTTATTAACCATCCTTTTCTTGGTCTTTTTTATCAAACGTTCTTTGACGTACGCCGTTTTATTGGTCTTCTTGCCATTACTCTTTCTCTTTTCCTTCGTTTTCTTGTCTTTCTTATTTTCCCTTTTCTTTATTTTTTTCACCACTATTTTATTTACACAACAATTCAAAATTTCCTTCGCCATCTTATTTATAGTGTTCATCTTCTTGGCATTCTTTCTGACTCCCCTTCTTTTTCTTTTCCCTACTACTACTACTACTACTACTACTACTACTACTACTACTACTACTACTACCACCACCACCACCACCACCTTTATCTTACACTTCCTGACAATCTTCTTATTTTTTCTCACTTCGTCAACTTATTTGGCTTTCATCGTTAGTTTCTTCTTTTTTTGCCTTTTCATTATCTTTTCTAGTTCTTCCTCTTTTCCGTGTTCTTTTTGATCTTTTTTGATTTTGCCTTCTTATCAGCCTTTTTTGTGACCTTTCTTTTTTCTACTTCTAATATGCCGTCTTTCTCTTTTTCTATGCCTCAACTGTTTCTTTTTGATCTGTTTCTTTTATTTCTTTGTATACACCTTCTTATTGCATTTCTTAATGACCTTCTCATTTTTGCTCTTTATCTTTTTCAGTTTTTGTTCATTTTAGCCTCATTTTTGTCTTTCGCTCATATTTTATTTATTATTGTTTATATATATATATATATATATATATATATATATATATATATATATATATAACATTTATTAAAAGAGGATTTCAATTCTATTCTGTCTTTCAACCTTTTCTCCCAAATCTTTCGTCCTCTGTTAAGAAACACAATGACATGCAGGTATGCATCTGTTTAGGAAGGAAAACTTATTTTAAAAAATCTCATCGTCAAATAAAATTTCTCTATTAAAGAGATGTATGTAAAAATACGTGCATATGAATCTGTATATATATATATATATATATATAGTAGAAACTGGAAAAATGCAAAATGTATTATTTTGTTTTAATTTCAGTAGATTTCATACATCTTATTAACATAAAGAATAAATTCTCACGCTAGTTAAAGAATTGAAATCGTTTTTCATTCTAGACACACACGCACACACACACACACACACACACATATATATATATATATATATATATATATATATATATATATATATATATAATAGTGATGGGACGGTTCCAATATTTTTCCCAATTCCGATACAATTACCAATTCCGTGCTAAATTCCCGATTCCGATTCCGATTCTTTTTAAATCTCTAATTATTTAACTATAAGATTGTTATTTTCTCCCGATTTTCGTAAAAACACATGTTAAATATGCAGATATTTTCTTAAACGTCAAAATACACTTGTGGAGGATGATCTATCGATTTTAGCTTTACTGGTATTTTAAAATCAATAAATATTTGTTATTTTATCATTATTACCAGCAATGGAAGATTTTGGTTTAAACAAAATCAAATAAAAAGCAAACAATTAAAAGAATCGTTTTGGCATCGGAAAATAGGCATAAATTTTTCTGATTCCGATACCTCCAAATCTTCCGAGTTTTCCGGTTCCGATTCCGATTAATCGTCCCAACACTAATATATTTATATATATATATATATATATATATATATATATATATATATATATATATATATACTGCTGATCAAAATTTAAGATTACTTAAAAATCTTTAAAAAGAAACCCTTTTTTTAAAGGATAGATTTTTAACTCTTTCGTCTTAAGATTACTAATACTAGAATCTAAAAGGTTATAGAAACAGAAAGGTACATTCCAAAAAAATTATTTAAAAATTTGCATTTTTATTAAATTAGGCTTTTTACACATAATCAGAATTATATGACCAAGATTGTTAGATTTATGGTAATTCTAATGTTTTTAGTTCGGTTAGAGATTACCAATCACTGTGTAAAGGTGATACCATGCATAAAGCAAGAAAACTAACCGCAGTTGAGCATTCTCGAATTCTAGGATTCCGTAAGCAAAGGTTGTCACAGTTAAGATAAATCGCAGTAAAACTGTTATTTGCAACTTTCTAAAGAAAACTGAGAATTATGGAAAAGCAAAATCCTTTGGTAGGCCCCGACCCCCAAATTTCTCCTGCATCGAGTAGGAGAATCAGACGGGTTGTTATAAATGACAGAGGACTTTCTTCTGGTCAAATTAAGGCGGTTACAGATGCTGATTGCAGTCCAATAACCATTAGACGACACTTACAACAAAAAGGCATGGTAAATAAAAAGCGTAAACAAATTCCTCGATTGCTTCCACGTCACAAAATAGACTGCTTAAGATTTGGTTGGTTGTTTTTGTTTTACGGCATATCAACCCTTTTCGGGTTATTTAATGCCGAATCCAAAGATTTTGAAGAGAATTTTTTTTTCATAGAATATATTTGTTGTTTTCACGTCGGTTTCTATTTAACCCATAGTTGAGACCCTAACAGGTACTACCACTCCGGGTCAGAGTGGACCTGGGAGCAATGGTAATTAAAGGGTGGCTCCACACTCCCCAAAGCCCACAAGCTGGGGCCTCACCACTGGATATAGTTTAAGGTCATATCCAGGACCCTCATTGAGGGACTTTTACCCTCTGCAGGGGGGCAGTCGGCGTATTCTAATGCCCCACCGACAGGGCTTAAGATTTGGTCGTGAATATCAAACCTGGGACGTTGGGAAGTGGAAGAAAGTCTTATTTTCTGATGAGAAAAAATCCAATTTAGATGGTCCTGATGGCTTCCAGTGATATTGGCATGACAAAAACATGCCCCTGAAATTTTGTCCTCACGTCATAGTGGTGAAGGGTCCGTAATGGTATGGGGTACCTTTTCTTACAGAAGGAACGATAGAGTTCCAGGTGGTGCAGGGTCGTCAGACAGCAGCTGGTTATGTTAGCATGCTACAAAAAGCATTTTTGATGATAGAGGGCCATCGTTTGAGTGGGGATGGATGGTTATTCCAACAGGATAATGCTGCAATCCATACTGCAAGACCTTGATCGTTCTACAAGAAAATGGAGTCCATCTCTTAGGACATCCTGCATGCTCACCGGACTTGAACCCAATTGAAAATGTTTGGGGATGAATGACAAGAGAGGTTTATCGAAATGGCAAACAATATTCAACAAAGAATGGACTTCGTGAAGCCATCTTCAGAAACTGGAGCAGGATCCCCCACACCTTAATAGAAACCCTTATTTCTAGCATGCCCCAAAGAATTTTTGAAGTCATCAAAATCAGTGGAGGTAGAATAATAATTAAATATTACGTTATTAAGTTTAATTAATAAGTTTAATTGCTGAATGTTTTCATACACCTTTTGTACAATTTAATAGAATTTTTGTGACTGATCTGATAACTTTGATCATGTGTAAAAAGCCTAATTTAATAAAAATGTAAATTTTAAAAATAACTCTTTGGAATGTAGCTTTTTGTTTCCATAAGCTTTTAGATTGTAGTATTAGTAACCTTAAGTGGGAAGAGTTTAAAATCCATCCTTAAAAAAATATTTTTTTAAAAAAGATATTTAAGTGGTCTTAAGTTTTCGATCAGCAGTGTGTGTATTTATTATCTAAACTTCATCGTTTCGTATGAATATTAGTGGAACAACTACACATTCCTTTAACCATATACGCATATAAACATGTATATGTACCTTTGTGCATGTTCGATTTTATTCTTAGAGAATATATAGAGAAGTAAATATTTATTATACTTTTTATCTGTTTTAACCAATATTTTTCAAAAGTTCTCAGTACAAAATAAAGTTTTTATAAATGCAATTATATATGCCTTATAACTAGAATACGCGGATCAAACATCCTAATTGTATACACGATAATAACACATCACTAAAGTGAGCTAAGAAATTTTTATTGTCCAAGACAAACCAGACAAAACAAAATCGACCAGTCGAATATTTAATAACAATAATTTTAAACTTAGTTATAGCTGTATCATAAAATAATAAAGACTCGTAATGTTATATTTTTTCATTATTATTATTCTGTTAATTATTATTATTCTTGTTGTTTTTGTTCGTGTTATTAAGTCTTATTAAAAGTGATGCTTAGAGACTTAGAGAGTCTTATTAAGAGAGATGTTGCGTTCTGTGTTCGTGTTATGAAGAGATTCATATATATAAAATGTTCATACTTAGAAGTGTAGTGAGGAGACAGTGTTGAGACAGTGTTCACATTGTAGATATGAGATATAGAGACATTGTGTATGTGAAGACATTTTAAAACACAGGATATGTAAGACATATAATGACAATTTCACTTTACCTTTTTGGTAGAATTACAACACAAAGACGACGTTTATAAAAATATATGATGGGTTTATTTCTTCGCCGACCGGTCATGGTTTTCTTAGTCAGTAATTCAAAGTTTTACATTCTATGTTTCAAAGGTGACCGTCTCGCTTCCAGACGTTCGACTCCCATCTCTGGACTCCAGACTGTCGTCTCTCTACCTCAGACTCTCCCTCAGACTCTCTCTGCTTATCTCTAAAGTTTCTGACTATATCGAGAACTTCCCATTTTCCATGACGTCATACACATATTAAAACATGTGTCTTCTTTCACGTGTTCTGGAAATGCGTGTCTAAAACTTTTTCCTTTGTTTACAAAAGGAATTTTAACCTATATTCCCAGTAACCTATATTTCCAATATGTTAAAAACATGTTTATTAAATTATCTTATAGTTGCATTCTTCAATTGAATTTCATAACAGAATTGACAAATGCACATTCTTTTCTTAAAACTATTTTATCTCTAAGCTAAACAATGGTTTGTTTTTACATTCCATTTACTAATTCTCTCTTGTAATCTATTTCTAAACCTAAATTACGAGGTTCGAATTTCGTCTATTCTATTTCATTTTCATTTTAACTAAATCTCTCTATTTTTATACTTACATGAAAAGGGGACAACCCTTATTATGTAACAGACAGATACTAAACTGTAATAATAGTATATAATTAATAGTATAAAAATAATAATAACAACAATCATGATTGTAATGGAAAAGATAAATGTCTGATCACTACAAGAAAAATGTTTAACTAAACGTATAGTTTATATAAGAAAGGTGATCTTAGAATATTAACTTAGTCTGGAAAAATTACATGTGGGATACATATACTGACTTTAAGTATGGATATAGAAACCAAGAAAAGATCATTCAATAATCAGGGAAGAAGCGACAGCACCTCACTATCTAAGCACATATTGTCTCTAAAGGAAAACGCTATATTACACGTGCTGAGATGGAGCGTCGATGAAAACTTCAACCTCGACAGCCATATTTCTGTTGTTTTAATGAAAAACTGGAAATTATTACGTCTCCAGATAAAAATAAACAAACTCCTTAAAGGGATGCAATAAGTATTAATTGTAGTCACTTCAAAGTGTGAATATGGTAAATAATCTAGTGAATTCACAACAAGATTCTATAAAACTAAAATATAATTTTCAGTCTTGCGTAACAATTAAAAATCATTAGTTAAGTAAACATCGGATGTTACTTTAATTCGTAAATAAGAATAGTTCAATTAGGCTTTAAGCTAACGAATAAATGGGTAATTTAATTTTATAAATCACAGTTAAAGAAAGCGTTGTACTATGAAATTTAATCATGTGATCGAACTAGATTATAGTTAGTAAATAAATTGAAAATTGAATTACTATTATTGAGTTTCTTACTGTTGCAGTCTTGTTTTGACTATTTTAATACGTCGATGAATTAAAAAAATGCATTGATGGATAAATATTATTGTAGATAAGAATGCATATCAAAACTATAAGAAATCTGTACAATGCCAAATGTGTAATCTTTTGATTATTACTGCGTATATTGTCAGATATGTTGTATATATATATATATATATATATATATATATATATATATATATATATATATAGTATACAAACATTGACCTCATAAATATTTACATAAATATCGATCTCATAAATATCGAAATCTTTGATCGACAATGTCAGATTGAAGTATTATCGGATTTCTATTTCTATTTATGCACTGACAATGTTTGGAAAGGCATTAATCCATTGTTCCATGAAGTGTATGCAACCAATACTATTGTGTGTGGGCATTAACTAAATTAAAAACGATTTATTCATATGTATCTCTATCTTGTCTAGTTTTATGTAGGAACAGTGATGTAGGGAAACAGTCTGCCCGGAAGTGATTACATATACAATTCCTCTTATTTGGTTGAGCTCTGCTATGATCAGTAATGCAGCTGTCTTCGTAATATCAATGCTCATTTATATGAATACAAATATTTTACTTAAACGTATAGCTTGTTGGCAGTTAAAGTAAAACCAAATTTCCGACTGACAAAAAGCCCTCCAGCTTTGATATTGGTTCTCGGCGCTTGTCTGTGTCACAAAACTACTGATCTGCAGTGAAACAATTTTACTTTCTCTCTCACATTTTTTTTTTATTTCTTTATCTCTCTTCCATCCAAGATATATCTGTACATATACCTATGAAAAGTTCGTGGAAGCTAATTGTACCACAGAGTGTTCTCGATTATATCGAAATAATAACGTAATATTTATTTATGTGCGCTACAGAAGACCAGAAAAATATCGGTACCGTCGGTTTCAAATCAAAACAAATGGGACCAATATGTGGTCGCTTATATCAAACTTTCTTCAGCCTCTATTTATACTTGTCTTCGCGGAAATGACGTCTAGCACTCTCTTTAGAACTCTGAGATAATTACAATTTAATTTAATTTTTATTTTTTTTAGTGGAATCCAACTAACAATTTTGTCGATATATCAGTGGTTAAATGTTTAAGGTTTATTTCTTTATTTCTTTAATTGATAAATTACGTGAGCTTGGTCTACTACTGCTCTTACTATTTAGAAATAATAAATTATGAAAATGAGCTGAATTTTTAAATGATTATTAAATGATTAAAAATTAAAGTAATAAAAATATAAACAAATTCAAGATTAAAAAATGAAATAATCTAAAGCCTTATAACACTCCTGTACTATAAAAGCTAATATTAGGATTACGAACCAGTATTCTTGTTAGCATTTAAAACTAGATATTTAACCCTACCTTTGCCGTAATAAATAAAACGTTTATTGAAAATCAATAGTTAAATTGAGGTAATTAATTAATGTTTACTACAACATTTCGAAAAGAAAGTTAACAAAATAAATTAAGAGGTATATATAGAATTAAAGTAAGTATATAGTCATGATTTAATTTAATTAATATAAATATATTAATGATAAATTAAGAGAAAAACGAAATATAAGAATGCAATTTTACTCAAGTTAAGTAAATGATATGCAAGTTACTTAAGTGATAATAATGTGTGACAAAAATATATCACTAAAATAATAAAATTGGAAAAATATTTGTTCGAAAAATCTCCAAGCCTTAAAATATTAAATACCCGTATTAAAAAAACGCACTAAAACTTTCAAGATCCACAAAGCGCTAAAATATTTAAAATTAAATAAATAACAACTTCAAAGTTAAAATTTTTTCATGAAGTAATTTAAAAATAATTTCAATAATTGAAATCTAATTAAAATAACAATAAAATATTTCAAGATTACTGGCAGGCCGCCCGGAATTTTCCATTCGTAAGATACGCTTAAATATGATATTTTGATTAACGCACATTTCATATTTATTATTATTTTATTGTAGACCAATATATGATAATGATTTAAAAAGTAAAAAAAAAAATGACCTGCGCCATCACCGAAAATCGAAACCAAAACGTTTAGCTTACGATTTACTTTTTTATTTGTCACAACATTATTCAATAACTATTACCTTACGCATGCATATTCGTAATGCCATCGTTCGACTTTCACCTGGCAATTCCATTTTTTTAATTTTCACACTTTTGCATGGATTTGCCTCGGCTAAACTAAGGTTTCGCATGGGTTCGAATACCTTATATATTAAGTTTTATGTCTGTAGACCAAAAATGACATGGGAGTTGTGTAGGCAAAATTTTCAAATACACACATATATGTATACATAAATATGAATATAGAAAGACGTTAGTGTTTACTATCACTTTTTTCGCAAATATTACGCAAGTATAAATTATGTAGAATATCGGAATGAATATAATTACACGTAACAGTTAACTAAAGATGATTAGCCTATAAGAAAACGGAAAAAAAACTAATCGGTAATTAATTAAAATGAATGTTTAAAAGAATATGTAAATTAGCTAGATCTTTTGTTGATGAATGCAATTCTACAACCCACATATAATAAAGCTGTATTTTCTTTTTAAATATACAGAAAAATCGGTTTTTACTATGAATATAATACACAAAAACTCAAATTCATGGGAATATAGATGTAATAAAATATGAATCTAAAAACGTAATATGATATAAAATTTACGATTAAATTAAACTAAAACGAAAAGCATTTTTTACCAGCGAGGCATGGGCGACAGAAAATAGCGTCCCACTCGTGCGACTTATTTGTTTTTCAACTCTTGTCCCAGAGTAATTTCTGAAAATTGTTCATTGCAACAATTCATAAAAGTTTTTTTACAAACACTAATTCAAATATTGAGCTTCTTAAAATTGTCTTCAATTAAGAAAAAAGGTAAGAATCACAAAGCGGGGGAGGGCAGAGCGGTAGCTCTAGATATATCTAAGGCTTTTGACAAGGTATGGCACAAGGGTCTCCTCAGGAAGATTAGATCATACGGTATCACTGGTAGAATACTTAACATAATTAAATCCTTCTTAGATAAGAGAAAAATTCAGGTTGTCCTCGACGGTCGTACATCTAAACAATATGATATAAATGCAGGGGTGCCCCAGGGTTCTATCCTTGGACCTCTACTGTTCCTGATATTCATAAATGACCTCCCCGACAAAATTGCCTCTGAGATGGGTATATATGCTGATGACACTACACTCTATAGCAGGCACGACAGGAAAACGAATGAACACATTTCTAAAGAAATGGCAGAAACACTAGAGGAAGACCTCCAATCTGTGGTGGAATGGGGACAAAAGTGGTTGGTCGCGTACAATGCTGCCAAGACTAAACTAGTTTCATTCAATAATTACAAGAAACCCTCTCTACCACTTATAACAATGGCCAACGACTCTTTATCTGAGAGTAAATCTTTCAAACTCCTTGGCCTAACGTTCACAGGAAACATGAGGTGGAACAATTACATTGAAGGCATTGCCAGGGCCACTGCAAGAAAGGTGGGCTCTCTCTACCTGGCTAGAAAACTACTAACATCCGAAAGTATCCTGTACCTCTATAAGGCCACCATTCGCCCATGTATGGAGTATTGCTGCCACATCTGGGCTGTTGCATCTGCTACTAGTCTCTCGCTCCTTGACAAGGTTCAAAAAAGAGTCGCAAACCTGATAGGCCCTGAACTGGCATCTAAGCTTCAGCCTCTGTCCCATCGACGAAATGTTGCATCCCTCTGCCTTTTCTACAAGTATTTTAGTGGTGAATGCTCTGACGAACTGCAATCACTTGTGCCCCCACGACGTGAGCACCCTCGACAAACCTGACAGGCTGCTAAATCCCACCCCCACACTGTAGAGATCCCTAAATGTAAAAGATCTTTCTACTCCAATAGTTTCTTCCCCAGAACCGCTAGACTCTGGAATTCCATTCCAGGTCCCTGCTTCCTCAACAGTACTGACGTTCAGAGGTTCAAGTGTAATGTGAACCGGCATCTTGCTGCCCAAATCCCTACATAGCACCCCAGCAGTTGTTGCCCCTGATAGTAGCCCCTTACACCAAAGTGGCAATTTGCCTTGTTTGGGGTGAAAATGTAATTAAAAAAAAAAATTAATTAAAAAAGGTATGGTAGGAGAGTATAATTATCTTCTCCCTACCACCCTCTATTTTATGCTGAAAGGTGTTCCCTCGTCTTTTTACTCGAACTGCCAACGCTGTATTTATTTTTGCAATAGCTTAAGGTACTTCTATGTGTATATAATCTCCGCTTGTAAATATTCTGTGTCATACTTATTTGTGTCTCTGTTTTATCACTGGATTAGCTTGTGATAGTCACCTCATGCACGTGGGATTTCATCTCACATTTTCACTCTAGGAGGAGGAGGAGGGGGAGGAGGAGGAGGAGGAGGAGGAAAGTTTCCTTGAACCTGTAAGAGTAGCACCAATTTCTTATAGCTCTGTTAAGATAATATCCATAATGGTCTGGTGGAGTAATTAATTTTAATTGTTTTTATATTAAATAATTTGTGTAATCTATGTTGTGAGAGAAAGATTTTGTCTAGTAGCTTACGGAAAATATTATCTATTCGTATTTTGCTATTGATGAGAAAGGGTTGTGAGAGCCAGATAATATTTTGTCTTTCTGCTGTTATTGTATGTATACTGTTATAGCATTTAGCTGGTTGATTATGATCGGGTTGGTTTGAGTGCTTCATTGTAATATGTTGCTGCGTGTTAAACAATCGCAAAATTTCATGGAATGTTTCAGATTCGATTACTGATATAAACGACGGTATTCCTGAAGATTTTGAAGATGTGATAGCATCCTTTAATTATGTATTTAAAGTTTCATTTGGTTTGAGGAAAGATGTATGTGTCTTACTAATTAAGTGTAGAGTTGTGTCTAAGAAATCTACTTTTTAAGATTAGTGTTTACAGTGATCTTAAATTCTTGTTCTTGGAATATTTTGTTAAGTCTTTTCCAAGCCATCGTCTATGTAAACGCCAAATAAATGATCAAGGTACTTTGTGAGCGTCTCTAGTAGAAAAAAGATCAACTAACTCACAGAGTTTGCACTGTTATATACCTCTATCGCTATATGAAATAGGTATTAGAATTTGATTTTTTTACTTGCTTTCAAAAATAGAAAAGTTCACCTTGCTTGCATTATTGTCTATTTTTCTAGATAACTAATTTTTATCGATGCCGATGCAAATTTTAATGTTTTCCCTGAGGTTTCTTTTGTAATAGAAGGAAATCAATCTACTATATCAAGTTGAATCAATTTACATTTATGTTCCTCTAGTATCATGCAGAATCAATTTACATTTATGTTCCTCTAGTATCATGCAGAATCAATTTACATTTATGTTCCTCTAGTATCATGCAGAATCAATTTACCTATTTTGTCTATGTACTTAGTTTGATCTTCCAACATTATAATCGGCTTATCAAAGTTAAAGAAACTGTGGATGATCCATAAAAAATGATTTGATAGTTTAACTCACAAAGGCAATTTGCTGAATCAAAATACTAGCGTGAAGAATGTGCATATATTTATAGAATGACTTGCACTAAAATAGTAAAAAATAATTTCTTGATATCATAAAATAAATAGTATGTCTAAAAATAATGTCTTGATATCACAAAATAAATAGTATGTCTAAAAATAATGTCTTGATATCATAAAATAAATAGTATGTCTAAAAATAATGTGTTGATATCATAAAATAAATAGTATGTCTAAAAATAATGTCTTGATATCATAAAATAAATAGTATGTCTAAAAATAATGTGTTGATATCATAAAATAAATAGTATGTCTAAAAATAATGTGTTGATATCATAAAATAAATAGTATGTCTAAAAATAATGTGTTGATATCATAAAATAAATAGTATGTCTAAAAATAATGTGTTGATATAAAATAAATAGTATGTCTAAAAATAATGTCTTGATATCATAAAATAAATAGTATGTCTAAAAATAATGTGTTGATATCATAAAATAAATAAAAAACTATTTAAAAATCTTAATATAAAAGAGTATTTCAGAATTAAAATATGTAAAAGAAAATCTACATAATTAAAAATAACTCGTGACGTTTATGAATGACAGGATGTAGTTAGGCCAGACTAAAAACATTTACGTTCAATTTATATCGTGTCGCTACATTAAGAGCTAAACAGATGCTAAATAAAGATTGGCTATACATTAAATGTTTTAGTAAAATAAAAGTGGGTATGTAAATATATTAAATATATTTTTTGATTCAAAATGAAACGCTATTTTGTTTGCAACATTAAAACTGAATTATCATTTTTTGTCGAAAGATAAATATGCTAATATAAATCTAATATCATTTACGTCTAATTCCATGATTAAGATTGTAAAAAATATTGTCTAATAAATGAAATGAAATATTTTACAATAACTGTAATTTAATTCAATAAAATATACTGAGTAACAAAAAAGTTTCCCCCGTTTCTGATAAGCTATTGAATGACATTGAAATAGATATGAAATACGTGTAGCAATTGGTTTGAAATTCAGATAACCAGATTTAGGAACATCGGTCGTTATATAAAAAAGCAAACAAAAACAAAAACAAAAAAAAAAAACCAAACAAACAAATAAAAAAAAACGCGCAACCTGGCAGACTTTTAGTCATAAGCCGGGCAACTGTGAAAACGATGGAAGTGTCTACAGATCTCGTTTCAGACAGTTTGCTTCACGAGTTCAAAGTGAGCATTCCATCAATTGCACCAAATCGCTGCATATGTCAAGCGTTTACGGATGAACGTACTGCCAGGCGACGGTTTCAAAAATTCATGTCGCGAGATTCACATCTCGTGATCAATTGCAGATTCTACAAGAGATTAATACAAAATATTTTATTTAAAAATATATATTACAGTGTATGTTGGGTATACCCGGGTTTCATCAACATGGCCATGTAGAATCGGCTGATAGTATGCGTATACGGCGAGTGAATAAAGCTGAACCATATCAATCTCTAGTTTGCATTATTGGAACATTTAAGAATCTTAAGTTTTTAACTAATGTTCAAAATCCATGCAAATTGGAAATATTTGACTTTTCACAGATGGAGTGCACTTTTTATGCACCATACCTAAATGATTGAAAGTGATATTGGAAATTTCAATTTCAAAATATATGCAAAATATAACAAAACAAACTTAAATTCTGATGATTGCAATTGTGTCATTGATTTTTTTAAAGACTTACAGTAGAAAAAGAATACCGGAAATACACAAGCAGAATTACTCTTTACTAAAAATTACAATGTTCTAATTTGATTTTTGTTTTTAATAACTGCATTGATTAATTTAGTATGCTTATTACTTTATTTTCATTAGTGAAATACTTTATTTCCATTAGTGAAATACTTTATGGCCATTAGTGAAAGATGTTTGGACTTATTTTGCTTTTAAACATAACTTAACATTGTGTAAATTTTTCCCGTTAACTCTTACTAATATTTAACAATATTTGATACTTACTTATATTTAACGAATTATTGTTTTTTGTTTTATGAAAATTCGTTGAAAATCTATAGATGAAAAGTCATTTTACTATTTTCTTTTCTTGTTTAGTTTAGAGATCCGGTGATTGCAATAAACTTGCAAAGTATCTTACTCTACTTTTGTTTCATTACTTCAATATTTCATATATATATATATATATATATATATATATATATACATAGAGAGAAAAAGAGGGAGAAGTAACGTATTGCAGTGAAGTCCTACGTATTACAGTACATTACTGATATAATATATCAGCCGGTTGCATGTTATAAACTCAGAGAACATCTCCGGTGTAACTTTCGCTATGAAAACTGACCTCCAAAATGCTATCCTTATATGTAGATCTTCGCTTCGATTGCAATTACTGTGACCGTTTCGTTGACCATTCTAAAAACAGAACAACTTTTGCACGCGATTTAAACAAAGATACCATAAAGGGGGCATACTTTTGGAGTTCAGTTTTCATACCTATACAAACACACACACACACACACACACACACACACACACACACACACACACACACACACACACACACACACACGTGTGTGTGTGTGTGCGCGCGCGTGTGTGTGCGCGCGTGTGTGTGCGCGCGCATGTGTCTGTGAGTATTGCAAGATATGATTTCTTGAACTTATTTATTATTACTAATTGCATACCATTCTAAGGCCCTTGCGAAACCTTTCAGTTAAGTTTACTTGCTACTCTTTCTTAGAATTGAACTCTGATGCATATTAAACTCAAGATGACCTGCATATCTTTGGCAACGTCCTACTACTCTTGGCTACGTGTATCTGATGCAGACAAATATAAGATATAAAATATAAGCTGCAGTATAGTCATGAATTCATTTATTGTTTCGGTAGAACTTAAAAATATTTACGATATAACTGAAGTTAATGGTTATTTATCAAAGTAACATAGACGCGAAAAATATGCAAACATACACACAAAGCTTTTTCATGCTTTAATAATAAGAATAACGTGAAAGAAAAAAGATGCTGGAAACGTTTCTCTTCTTAAGTTTTCTGTAAAAAATTCCTTCAGTAAAAAAAAAAATTATCTGGGAAGATTAAAATACGTTCCCACATTTAGGAACTTATAGACATTAGACGAATGTGTAATTCCACTGTATTTATTAAGTTGCAAACGCCGTACGCTTCCGGTTAGTCTTACGCAGTTATGCTAAAGTAACACCCATTTCTTCTGTTTGTTTCAACGGAGAGGCTGTACAACGACATGTTAGGTTGGCACTTAGCATTTTGCATTTATACTTGACAGACTATTTATAATTAGCTTAAGAGATCTGCCTTGCAATAAGGTGGCTATGAATAATATTATAATAAATATTAGTAACTTATTGTCCACAAACACATCATTTTCTGGGAATCATCGGTGTAGAGGATCATTTCTTTGTTTGTCTCACGATTCAAAACCTCAGATTCAAGTCAGGATTTTAACTTTTGCCTGAACACGTAAGACCATGCAGCCAGCAAATAAATTACGTTGGAGGAAAAAACATTGAGATCTATTCATATCTATGCATCTATTGCATCTAGATCATCTCATTTCAGACGTATCCACTCTCGTCACCAACAAAGCTATGATCCCGAGAATGTAAAGAGAGCACTTTAAAAGTGTACCGAATCGTTCCTCTACCATCACTGATGAGACCATTGACTGTCTCCTTCAAATTGCTGTAAACAATGGAAATCGATAAACTTCCAACTCTCAAAGAAATTAAGCAATAATCCGCCTGTTGTTTATTAGGAAAGCGCTCGGATCAGACTCTATTCAAGCTGAGATATTTAAAGTACGCGACAGGACCGTGACTGAAAAAATCCGCCCTCTTTTTCATCTTATCTGACAAGAGGGAATACTTCCTAAAGACTTCAAAGATGCCTCCATGATACATTCATACAAGCACAAAGGAAACTGATAGACATGCGATAACCGTTGAAAAATGTCCTTGCTCTCCACTGCAGGTAAACTACTGGCCAAAGTATTGCTGAACAGCTTACAATTATCTGGGAAAAACCTCTTACCAGAGAGCCCATATGGATTTCACAAGAATCGCATTACTGCTGATATGGTGTTTGCTGCCAAACAACCCCAACAGCTATGCAACGCAGTATAAACATATTCTCGGCAGTCTGTGACAACTTTGATCTCATAATCAATATTAAGAAGACCAAGTTGATGCACCAACTCGCTCCAGGAAAGCCACATGTTTAATCTAACATTTACATCAACAGTCAAAGATTCTATGTAGTTAAGTTCACCTACCTTGGCATATGCTCTCCCGCAATGTAATCATTGACGATGTCAGCACCACACTCATCAAAGCTAATGTTGCCTTCGGCAGACTCCACGAAAATATATGGAATAGAAGATGAAAAAGATCAAGGTCTACAAGGGATCTTTACTTACCAACATACTCTATGGATGTGAGTCGTGGAGCATCTATCAACGGCGCGGTAGATTTAATTCCGAAACATTCGCATTGGATGCGATTTTTTCTAAAAAAGACAACTCTATCTGCTGAACTTAACATACATTTACGGTAGAGGTAACAGTAGATGACGCACCATGATAAAAGTCACCAACAACACAAAATAGAGAACTCTGCACCTATATCTAACCCATTAATTAAATACAAATACAATATAATGTTCTGTTCCTTTATATTTATGGGCCTTCATACACTAAACCCTACTTTTCTTGGTTGTTATTTGTCATCAACTGATGATTGCCAATTATGGTGAGCGAAACAGAATCAACTCGTTGGGAAACTGGAATAAACTATTAACGGCTCTTTTTCCTCGATTAAAAAGAAAACACAAATATGAAAATGTTGTTGTTAGAGAAATGCACTGTTTATTTGTTCTAACAAGTTTTGCCGCAGAGAGTGGAGAGAATTATAAACATATGAGGCAATTTAATTGTATTTCATATGTAGATTCTCCCGAATCTTATCTAACCTTTTGTGGTCGTATATGTGTAAATAAAAAACAAACAAAACACACACACACACACACACACACACACACACATATATATATTTCAGAGGAAACATAATTTAATTTAAATACCAAAAAACAAGAAATGGGCAGGTGAAATTAAAATTTCCTTAAGGCCTTATCGTCTGACCCTCTAAGAGGAAACGTCAGAATGATAAATTAAAAACAAAGAAAACGAATGAGGGAAGAGGGGAATTTTGGTTTCAGTTGGAAGAACAGTGAAAAAAAAAAAAAAAAAAAATTCGTATCTCAGATACAAAAATTACCTTTATCTAAAAATACCGAGTTCTTGGCTTCCTTTGACATTAATAGTCTTTTTACTAATATACCTTTGGATGAAACCATTGGTATTTGTGCTGACTATTTATACCGTGGCCCCTTAAAATCTCCACAATTTCCTGAACGAATTTTCGTTGAACTGATGGAACTTGCTACTAAATCAGTCTCCTTTAGTTTCAACAACATTATGTACCGTCAAATTGATGGGATATCTATGGGTAGCCCTCTTGGTCCTTCGTTAGCCAACATTTTCGTTGGATTTTTGGAAAACGAATTATTTTCCAAAATTACTAAGCCAGCATTCTACACACGCTACGTTGATGATACTTTTGCATGCTTTCCCTCTCGGAGCGAAGCTGAACAATTTCTTCGTCTTCTTTGTAACCTGCATCCATCTTTACAATTTACTATGGAGGTTGAAGACTGTAGCTCTCTCCCATTCCTCGACGTTCGTGTTTCTAAAGTTGGTACTACGTTTGAGACCTCTGTTTATAGAAAACCTACATTTACAGGGCTCTATCTTAATTGGTTTTCTTTTGCCCCTCAGTCTAGAAAAATAAACCTCATTAGCGCTCTTACGCATCGTGCACTTATGATTTGTTCACCAAACCGTCTTGATACGGAACTTGGTGAAATCATAAATATTTTTCTTAATAATGGATATCCCATTAATATAATAAAATCTACTATTGAACGTAAAATTACTACATTTAATAGTGGTAAACATATTGGTCCATCACGTTGTCCCATTTATCTAAAATTACCATGGTTGGGTCCTGATGGCCTTCATATTGTTAAAAGGATTTCTTCTGCTACTCAACGTTGTTTTCCAGCTACTATGCTTAGTGTAGTTTACACAACTCGAACCTTTTTCTCTTCTTTTCGTAAAGATGTTTTGCCAACCATTCAAAAGAACTCTGTTGTTTATAAATTCGTTTGTCAGTGTGGAGCTGACTACGTTGGCAAAACATTCCAAAGATTAGAAATGAGAATATCCCAACATATCCCTCGGGATATTCGACTACACCAGGTTTCGAGAACATCCGGGCACTCCCAAGCTCATGAGTCCGCCATTGGCAATCACCTGTTGAGTATAAATAGGTGTGCCGATCAATATTCCGATGGGTGGTTTTCTGTTTTATACAGTGCTAGGTCGAACTATCATCTCAATATCATTGAGGCGTTAGTTATTAACAACTCTCGACCTAGCCTATGTAGACAAAAGATTCTGAAACATCAGTTGGAGATATTCATTGATTTAAAACCACCTGAACAGTGAGAATTTTTTTTTTTCACTGTTCTTCCAACTGAAACCAAAATTCCCCTCTTCCCTCATTCGTTTTCTTAGTTTTTAATTTATCATTCTGACGTTTCCTCTTAGAGGGTCAGACGATAAGGCCTTAAGGAAATTTTAATTTCACCTGCCCATTTCTTGTTTTTTGGTATTTAAATTAAATTATCTTTCCTCTGAAATTTCTCCTTCCATTTTGTTGTACCAAAAATTTACTTTTATATATATATATATATATATATATATATATATATATATATATATATATATATATATATATATATATATATATATATATATATATATATATATATACTAGCAGTACAGCCCGACTTTTCTCGGGCTTATGTACTGTTCATACTATGTCTGTAAATATATATTAAAACGTTTGACCCATGTCCAGGTAACCTGCATCTAAAATTTCAAGTGTTTAAACCCAAAATTGGCGAAGGAGTTTGGCAGAATCTGCAAAGGCCAACTCTGTAAACTTTGACCTCTTGGCAACTAAATTTTCGCCCAAAACTTATTAAAAAGCTTGCTGCATGTCTGAATGACCTTTATGTAAAATTTCAAATGTTTAGACCCAAAATTGACTGAATAGTTTGCTAGACACTGCAAAGGTCAAATCCTTTGAACTTTAACCCTATGGCAACCAAATTCTCGGCCAAAAAGTTTGCCCCATGTCTGCATACACTATATGTAACATTTCAAAGGTTTAGACCAAAAATTTAGTGAGTAATTTGATTGAGACCACAGAGGACAAATGTTTTTTTTAAAACTAATTTTGACCACTTAACATTTATTGTTTTGAGCTCAAATCAAATTAAAAAGTTTAATCCATGTCCAAGTAATCTACATCGAAAATTTCAAGTGCTTAGACCCAAGTGGAGTTTGGTACAGTTTTCAAAGGTCAAATCGTTGAACTTTGACCCCTTGACAGCCAAAAGTCTGGCCGAAAACCGATTAAAAAGATTTTCCCTAATCTCAATATCTCTTATGTCAAATCTTGAGTCTGCAAACTGAACATTGACTGAGTAGTTTGGTAGAGAAATGTACACACGCAGATACATACAGACAGACAACTTCACTTATATATATATATATTAAGTGAGGTCATTTAATTGTATTGTATTTTATATGTAGATTTTGCCGAATCTTATCCAACCTTTTGTGGTGATATATATGCAGATACACAAACTCATTCCCATACACACATGAACCCCCATATATATATATATATATATATATATATATATATATATATATATATATGTATTAAGAGAGAGATAGTTTGAGAGGAATCAGGCGTAGCATATGTCAGGAAAGTAAAGTAGGCTCTTCTAAAAAGAGGAAAAAGTATACGTACAACGACATTCTCAGTATTAATAAAAATACTTTCATGAAAAAAGAGAGAAAAGAAGACGATTACCAACAGTCTTTTTTTAAAACGAGCAAACTATACAAAATCAGAAGAAATTACCCCCGAGACCATATATTACAGATGTGGAAATTTACATTTTGGAAGAATACTGCTATTTTTAGAATAAAACTGTTCAAAATTGAAGCAAGCTTTGTTATAAAGGGTCACACTGTAGAAGCAAACGCAAAACTAAAATCACAAATAATATCGGCACTAATATATTAGCCGCATTCAACAATTAAAAAAATAATAATAAAATAAAAAAATCAACTGTACCACATTCAGTACACACTACTCCTCCACAACGGACAACATAGACAATTAAAATAAAATAATAATAATAAATAGGCGAATCGAATAATTTAACAGATTTACTATAAATACACTTAAGCACCGACAACAACAACAACAACAGCAACAACAACAACAACAACAACAACAAAAACAACAAAACACTCCAATCGAAATATGCCATCGAAACAAAAAGATTGCCCGACGAATAGAATAATTACCCGTAAAATCGAAAGAAAAAAATGAAAACTCAGTCTTGTTCAACCAGACACATTTATATAACGACTTGCTACCGAATTAAACAAATAGGTAATAGTTAAAATATCTAATAAAACCGTGAACTTAAAGTTGAAAACTGGGTGCGATTTTTCAAATATATACGCGAAAGAAACTTAACAAACTGACTTTGTAGAAAACGCCCAAGTCTTCACGCACTGTGATTAGCAATAAAATGACTTTTATAGGCGAATTGTATTTACTAGTAAATTTGAATGCTGCTATTAAAATGAAAAAAAAAAACATTTGTTATGAAGAATTTCTGGAATTTACTTGGGTTTTAAACTTTGGAATTCATCAGTTAACATTTTTAACTAGAAACTCGGTAAGTTGTAGAAAGTTAAAGAAAAATTAAAAGTACCGTACGAAATCCCTTCGATATGAAACTATGAAAAACAACCAAAGACTTATGAAATGAACTGCATACGGCAAATTAAGAATCACACTGCAAAGAATAAAGTGTGTACTGCGAACCAACATTGCAAAATAACGATTAGAAGTGAGAAGAAAATAAGAACGTTACAGAGTTTCATCAGCAGAAAGTTATGTTTAAACGCCAACAAAACGAGGTTGAAGTGTTTAGGAAAAAGAAACAATGTCTACCCGAGTTGACAAATACGAAGATGATCCGATTATATTCACTTTTTTTACATTTCAGTTTCTTTGTATAAACGTAGAAATACCAAATTAACTGACCTTGCGCAACAGAATGTAGATATCATTCAGAAACTTATAGATGATATTACTAAAAAAACGCCAAACTGAAATCAAATTGCATAGCATTGACGATATGATATCATAAAAAGCGCAAAACACTCATAAATGCCAATCGAAACTAATTAAATAAATTAACACTAGCAATACATGATTGTGATGTCTGCGCGAGTATAAATAGAACTCACTCGGTTGAGGTGGAACTCTTAAATGTACGACAACCTGGCGACGAGAATGTAACTATTGATTAAAATTTAACAGCAAAAAATTACTTGAATTCAACAATAATTTCGTAAAATTTTGAATTAATAGAAAAAATACTCAAATTAAACAGCAAAGGTAAAACTTCTGAAAGGAATTTTCCGAAAGAAATGGCTCTTTCGATGCCAATAATAAAGCTCCTAGACTGAGATAACTCCAAGAGCATCTACTGAGAGAATGGAGTGAATATACCGAAGACGCCTTTACAGCGTTCGATATTACATATGATTAGGGCTATGACAACAGCATATTCTTTTCATTATTTTTAATCTCGATTATATATCTGATACAGTTTGACACAATTAATCAACCGAAAACCACATCGCTCTACATAAAAACATATGAGATATCAAAGCTGAGAATCCAAACAAGGAAAAGTATATGCTCTTGTCATAGACCTACATATGATAAATGAAACTACCATTCTTTCGATTTTAAGAGGGAAGGAAACTGAAATATATCCTCAAAAAATTAACACCAGAGATACGACCAAGTTGAGTCTACGTATAAAACAACAAAAATAGCACTGGATAAATATTTCATCCGGAAAACAAACCAAATCTTTGAAAGACATAAATCCATGATGCTTAGTTAAGGAAACGGGAAGTTAACAGACGACTGCGTTACCCATCTACGTACAAGGAGTAAAATGCAACGTTTGCGAATATAACCGGGACAATTAGTAGAAAATGCACATTAAACAAATTACGCTGTGTTTATTTTAAAGAAACTGATTTAATACACTCCAAAAAGCACTCATATTTTAATGCACTGAAACACAAGCTAAGCAAATAGAAGAGAATAAAAAAGCACTGAGAGATCAACAAGATTACAACACATTAAAGCAACATTGACAAGGAGATAACCGTTGATATAGGAAACAATCCATTGACAGCAATTCATTGACACAGTTAAAAATGCTACAAATTTAATGGCTATGACTACATACATGGTCAAATAATATGCTCAGTCTTGGAAAAGTGTTACCACTATGGAGTAATAAATCACCTCGACAAAACATGCTTAAAAATGAACGCCGCTATTCCAGTTTCTAAGTGAAACTGGAATAGGGCAGACCAACTCCCTAGATGAGTTCATAATTAAAGGAT
The DNA here is from genome assembly GCF_053919585.1 of Euprymna scolopes. Taxonomy (NCBI): domain Eukaryota; kingdom Metazoa; phylum Mollusca; class Cephalopoda; order Sepiida; family Sepiolidae; genus Euprymna; species Euprymna scolopes. Next base: position 88,829,931 of record NC_136490.1, read on the forward strand.
ACTCTAACTTAACATCTAAATCTGACTCCCAAGATCGCCATGGGCATGGGTTATGGTCCTACATTAAAGATGACTTCCCGTGTGGCAGGGATATCTCCAGAAAAGACTAATTTACCTTATATGTGCTTCCGGGTTGAACTTGCTTACACCACCGCATTTATATTTGCCCTCTATCGCCCCCACAACAGCGGTGTTACTATCTTTAAGAGTATATCTGAGAAAATTGACCACATCCTGTCTGCTCATCCCTCGGCTACCATTCATATTTGCGGTGACTTCAATGTCCATAACGTGGAATGGCTGACCCACTCAAATAAGACAGATGATGAGGGGAGGTTCTGTCATGATTTTGCCATTGCCTAATGACCTCACTCAGATTGTTCGCGAGCCCACCCGTGTGCTCGATACTACCGGTCAGTTCGCAAGATTTTTAGGCCCTTTTCTCTCAACTTCCCCTGAGCTATGTTCATGTTCCGTTCTATCTCCTCTGGGATCCTCCGATCACTCCTTTGTCTCAGTAAAGATAAAAATGAAATGTAATGAGTCTTCAGACGTACCTCTCCACAGTACTGTATACCGATACTCCATGGCTGACTGGGATAGCCTCCATAAATTCATATCTGATATACCTCTCCATTCCATGTTTAAAGAGGATGTGTCCTCTACAGTATCAGACCTGATTGAATGGTTAATTGTAGGCATAGACCGATTCATACCATCCAAAAAAATTCCAACAAAAACCTAACAGCCAGCCATGGTTCTCTCCAGAATGTGCTGCTGCCATCGCGCACAGAAATCACTTTTTCCATAGCTACCAACGTAATACATGCACTGAGACTAAAGCTGCTTTCAGGAACGCCAGCAACCACTGTAAAAGAGTAATAAAAATGCGAGAGAGCTATATGCTCAATCCGTTAAATTCAAAGTAGCAGCAGCGGCTTGGTTTCCACCAGTTTTGGAAAATAGCAAATAGGATCCTGAACAGACGTGCGTTCTATCCCAACCATTATCAATGGACCAGAGGTCATCTCGTCAGCTTCAGACAAGGCCAAACTATTTATCAAGAACTTTGGAGCAAATTCTACCCCATGCGACGAAGGCCATCAACTCCCCGTATTTCCTCATGCTAGGTAACACACTAAGGTAACATACAACTATCTGTGCTAGGTAACACACAAGGTAACATAGAAATATCTGTGCGTGAAGTCGCCAAGCTAACCAAGAACCTTGATTCCAGTAAAGCAACTGGCCTTGACGGTATTCCAATCATAGTGTTAAAAAAGCTTCAACCAGAACTGCTTTCCAACACCCTGGAAAACCTCATCAATATGCCCTATATTTAAAAATTCAGGTGATAAGTCATCTCTCTCTCTCTCTCTCTCTCTCTCTCTCTCTCTCTCTCTCTCTCTCTCTCAGTACAGACCAATAAGTCTCCTGTGTGACATGAGTAAGTTGCTGGAATCCATATTAAATAGAGAAGTAGTTAACCACCTCAGCAGAAATAACTTTCTTAGTGACACACAATATGGTTTCCGTTCTGCTAGATCTACAGAAGATGTGCTAACGGTTATATTTCATAGGATTAGTGAATCTCTTGACGAAGGCTTCCTTTCTAGGGCAATTGCTCTTGACATATAAAAGGCCTTCGATAAGGTATGGCATAAAGGCCTACTTTACAAGATTTCCAGCTACGGTATAACTGGAAATGTTTTCTCAATCATTAAATCATTTCTCTCTGATAGGCTCATAAGAGTAGTGGTTGATGGACAGAAATAGTGGCCCACAGTATTAATGCTGGAGTCCCTCAGGGGTCAATCCTAATCCCAACTCTCTTCCTGATCTATATCAATGATCTCACAAAACACATACTTAAATCATTCGTTGACATCTATGCTGATGACACGATCATCTATGGCAACACATCAAAGGCCGTAAATGACAATGTTCTCTCTGATTCTCTCTCCTCTGATTTTGAGCGCGTAGTACAGTGGGGGAAGAGGTGGCTGGTTACCTTTAATGCATCTAAAACCAAACTTCTATCTTTACATCATCAACGCTCTGATCCCCATCTGACATCAATTGAAATGGATGGCTCTCGTCTAGGGGAGGCCCCATGTTTTGATAAGCTTCTGGGTTTGACCTTCACTCCTGATCTTAAATGGAACACATCAAGTCTGTGGCAAAGGTCGCTGAGAAAATGGTGGGAGCCTTCTACCGCTCCAGAAGATATCTCACTAATGATGCAATTCTCTTTCTATATAAAAGCCAAGTACGTCCCAGGATGGAATACTGCTGCCACATCTGGACAGGAACTGCTAAAAACAGCCTATCCTGCCTTGACAGAGGACGAAATAGACTTCGTGGCTTAGTGGGGAATGCCCTTTTCTCTTCCCTGCAACCTCTCTCCCACAGAAGTGACGTTGCGAGCCTATCTTTGTTTTATCGTTGTTTCCATGGCAAGTGCTCGTCTGAGCTCCATCCTCTGGCCCCCCGCGAATCTTTCACAAAAAAAAACACCCGTCTAGCTGAAACCAATGTTAATAATTTCCCCACTCTTTATCTGTGCCTAAATCAAAACGTAGATTTCATGAACAAAGCTTCTTTCTTAGAACTGCACACTTGTGGAACTCTTGGCCGCTTGCCTGTTTCTCTCCTGACTTCAACTTGGATGTCTTCAAGTTCAACATAAACACATTCCTGATTAATCGCCCCCTTAAGTAATGACCCTTTATCAAATCTCCAATACTATTACTATGATACTATCCCACTGATTACTGTACACACAATAACCCTTATCCCCGAGTGGCTTCTGGTCCTTGATAAGTGGTGACCTCCATCTAAAAAAAAGAACAGTGGTAAAAGAAAAGCGAAGATATCATACGATCACAATTACATTCAACCAATGTTGACGAATCCAAATAATTTACACAGCCAGACATTCGTTTTGCAGGTGAACCCTATTTATTTAGGTAATAGCGAAATTGTCCATATTGACGATGTACCAATCATAATGTTAATAGATTCTGCAGCAGACATCAACCTTATCGATTGCAAAACATTTAAAGTAAACGGCCAAACTTAACATTTCAAGAAATAAATTGTAGACCAAAAGCATATGGTAATATTCCAATACCACTAAGAATATAATTTTTCACGACCCTGCTGAATGGTCCCAGAAGAATGCATAAAGTATCTGTTATAAAAGCATATCGATATTGTAACATAAGGTAAGCGGGCGAGTATCGAACTAGAGTTTATCACTACGCCACAAGTGAAATCGATTACAACTAAGAGTATCCCGAAATCCACAAAATAAATTCTTGATCGACACCTACCCTCGTTGAAAGGATTATGGAGAATAAAAACTTTTCAATCTCAAATTAAACTAGACGAAAACATTATTACTGTTGAACGACCACCAAGATGAAAAAACATTTCATATTCAACAAGCAGTAAAGGGAACAATCAGTAAAATGTTGGCAAATGATATTAGGAAAAGAGTGGAAGGATCCACTCCGTGTGTTTCGCTATTAGCAGCAGTATATTTTCTCAAAATCGACCTAAACTTCAATTACCATCAAATAGACTCAGATCATAAATTTAGGGAAATCACTACCTTTTCATGCAATTTTGGAATTTACGGACATAAGATAATAGTTATGGCCATTACATCCGTGGCTTAAGAAAGGCAATGATTGCTTCAACAAATCTTTACGAAATATCCTTAACCACAATGGGACATACGACATTCTAATCTGAAGCAAAGACACAAGCGAACATAACAGAACCCTACATACGGTATTAAGAAAACAACCTCACAATTTCTCAAATCTTATAAATTACCTCGCAAAGTTTATTCCACAAACCATTAAAAACGTTAACGCAAGCAAACATGGAATTGCGGTGGATGGTGGAAGAAGAATTTTGTTTTCCATGCTGCAGAATGGAGTCATTAAGAACAAACTGCTCATGCACTTTGATAAAAAACTGAAAACATCTGTCATAGTAGATGCTAGTCTCGTAGGATTAGGAGAAATATTGTGCGAAAAGAAACACGGTATAGCTCTCCCTATAAGCTATGCATCCAGGACTCTAACCGAAGACAACGGTAGTCTCAATTAGAAAATGAAGCCCTTGCAATGGGCTTGCTAAAATTTTCACTTTAATCTTTATTTAAAACACTTTCTTGACCGACCATTAAGCATTAATAATTATTTTCAATCTTAAAGGTAACCTTTGCGCATATTTTGCGATAGACTTTACATTTACACAGATATAATTATATATTATGTGACAGGCATGAGCGGAAGCGCTCAAAACTTGTGTGGCAGCTCCTCGGTCAAATTCTTGGACGTATATACATCACAGGCTGGTTCATTATTCTGTTTACTATTTGTGAGAATCTGGTATTTTTCGAGATTTTGTTACTTAAATTATTCTTTTTCTTTTATTTCCGGCCTTGTCCGACTCACAAAACTCGGTACAGCCCGAGCCATTATTCCACATCCCTCCTTTTCCCATTTTCCCAAAATATAGACATGAAATGGATACATTTTCACTCCACATCACTCTTCAACCAGTGCAACAAGTATAAAATATAAAACAACAAAACAAACAAGAACAAAAATAATATCAATCATTGTTCACATAATAAACACTAGCGGGACCTGTGGAAATTTTACATGAGACTCATTCATACGTAATATATTGATGTTGACATTCTGTAGATGTTCAGCGTAAATGGAGACGCTTTGATATTATTGTAGCTTTTTTTGTTAAAGCTGCACAAGTATTAATCTAAGCTAGCAGGGACGCCCGGCGTATGCCAGTTGTAAAGTACGCTTAAATAAGATATTTTACTTCCTACAGATTTTGCATATATTATTATAGAGCTAATGTTCTATCGATTCTTATATATTATAAAGTTGCGATTTCAAAAATAAAGAAATATATCCGTATGACTTGTGGGCATCAGCTTAAATCAAAACCGAAACCAAAACATATGAAGAATTCTTAGTAAAATTATTTATAAAGAATAAATGACTTCAGTGCCATCAGCTATAATCGAAATCGAAAATAAAACTTATGAAGAATTCTTTGTAAAATTAAACGACAATGAAACGACAGTCACTTGGATATAAACGTGAAACATAAAATAAATAACACATTCGTTATCCTATTATTATTATTATTATTATTATTATTATTATTATTATTATTATTATTATTATTATTGTTATTATTGTTGTTGTTGTTGTTGTTGATGGAACCCAAATCATATATTAATTTTTTTTAGATAACTACTATATATTGGGTACAATAGAATAATAAATAGAATATTGGCTCTATAGTCACAAATATGAAATGTGCATTGATTGAAATATCATATTTAAGAGTATTTTACGACTGGGCGATGCCGTAGCGCATTACTATGTATTGGGTTCAGTATGATATTTAATAGAATATTGTTTTTTTGTCGTGTGTAGAATTCTGTAAAAGTACCTTATTACTTATTTTAAAATAAAACTACTTGGTAATTTTACTTGATTCGACCTTTTCTTTCCGTCAGGTTTTGTTTGTTTTTCATATGGTAAGATTCTGTACAAGTACCTTCTTATTTTAAAATAAAAATACCCGATGATTTTACGTGATTACGTCTCGTTTTATTATCACGGGTAAAATTTTGTTTGTTTTTAATATGGGTAGGATTCTGTACAAATAACTTATTTCCAATTTAATAAGACTACTGATGATTTTAAGTAATTTTGTTGATCAACCTTTTCTTGCTTTCACTTTTAAGATTTTGTTTGTTTTTCACATAGGTAGAATTCTATACAAGTAACGTATTCCTTATTTAAGAATAACTGTTCTTGCATTTGGTAACAGTAATATGTTGTACACTACTTTTTGTAAGCAAAACACTTTAATATTTGCCATTTGCTTTTCTGTAACACTTATTTCATTGCTGGTTTTACTATTCTTGTTGGCTTAATATTTAAAAAAATATTAAAAACATCATTTTTTTTTTCATTACGTGTTTTTATTAATTATCTCTTTTTCATAGTCTCTTCAGGTTCTTCTTTACGGTGAACTCTTTTATTTTTTTCAAATTTAGACATCCCACAACAATGCTTTTTATCCTGTTTTTTTTCTTTTTCGGCTTATTTATTAACTTTATTTATTTCATTATGTTCTCGCTTTAATTGTCAACGTAACCGTCTGCCAATACATTACAACAGATAATGTAAATTTTAGCTCAAATTCGAAAAAAGGTAAAATCACTAAAACCCAAATAAATTTAAACGTAGCGAGCATTTGATGATCGACTGCAAAATTCACAAACAGAAAATAATCAAATCAGTTTTCTTTCTTTATTCTTTAAAAAACATGTAAAAATTACATCTTTCTCATTTTTGTTTTAATAATATAAAAGCGCACACAAACAAATGTTGTTTCTTTCTTTTAAGTAACAGACAATAATTGCAATGAGAAGAATTTTAAAGCTGTCTAAACGAAACTTAATCTTCCAGTCACGTTCTCTATTCTGTGAGTAACAAAAAATAACGTTTTTCTTTTGTTTAATTACCAAACATCATAACACCATGAAAGGTTTTATTTATGAGAAATTTTTACATGACAAAAGTTTGAGAAATGGAGAAACCAACATTTTGGAGATAATGTCTTTAAATTCTTTTAAAGAAATGTTCAGAAAGCAAGCCAAATAAAAATGCGACAAATTCAATCATTAAAATTATAAAAAAACGATTTTTCATATCAGTTAAAGCAAATGTGTTGTTATTTAAAAAATCGGATATATTAAAAAATATTTAACATGTGAATGTTAACGATAACTGAGAAGGATAGTCAATTAAAACAGTTTATAGACATACATACATGTAATGAATAAATTACAGTAAGGATGTCAATCACAAGTAATACTTACTGTCATCTATAATATACTAATATGACTGACACCCGGGAAGCGTTTGCAAAATGTGCAAAATTATTTTATTTACATTTTATAAACGAATAATTTCTCAAAAGTGACTATTAAACTGGTCATCTCATCCATATGATAAATTCCTGTCAGATTATTTTCTTTGGTGATATCTAAAGTCCCATGCTTACGCTGCTAAAAAACACACACAGTAGACCTCAAAATTCGACGCGTTATTGTCAAAACACACCCTAATTTAATGCGTATAGTTTATGAAAATTGGAGTTTTAGATTATGTTATATGCACACGTACATACACGCGAGCCACGGGGGTCAAATGCCGGACATTTTATTTAAATGATAAATGTAAAAATTTAAATGTGATTAACTTTAATTTAAAGTTCACCGCCTCTAAAAAGAAACACCATTTAGAAGTTTGAAACATATGCCTTTTAGAATAATGACCTTTACTTTGTTTATCCCTTATCACTTTTCATGTCCATTAAAAAGTAATATCATCTTTTTTTTCGCCAACACATATGCTATTCTAATTAATTTATCTTTTAGCGATGATATTTAATTCAACGTGTCTTTTAGTATTTTATCGTTTTCCTACACTTTGGTTACGTTAAAATAGTTTTTATTTTACACAGACCATTCACTACGCAAATTTCATGTAATTAGTTCTTCTGCCTCCCATCAGTTTAACTACAAATTCCTGATACAGCAAAATCTGTCAATTTTTGTCGTTTACCACTTGTTATGTCTATTGCTAGATGGTTTAGTTTGTTTTTATTTCCATTTCCAAGAGGATGTTATGTCTTTTATTTTCCGACGCTGGCCCCAGTTTGTGCTTGTAACCTTTATCTGTATTCTCAAAGTATGGTTGTTTTCAGCACTCTTATTTAGCTACCTTCTAAATACATGCCTATTTTTACATTTCCTTAGGACTAGCGCAATGCATTCACTCATTACATGGTGTATCGTTTTGTCTCTTTGTCCAAAGTCTACATCATTTTCTTATCTTGGTAACGTCTTATTTCACTGATGTAGTTTGCGTAGCTGTTAATAACGTTTCGATTTATATTTTTAGGTGTCCTTGCTATAATCAATAGTTCCAAGCCTTCTATAGTTTCTTTCCTTTTGTTTTGTGTTCTTTTTTCTTTCTTTGTATCCTATTTTATGTTCTCGTTTTTATTTCATTTTTCTTTCATTTTCTCCATTTTGTTTACTTCATGTTCGTATTTTTAATTTTCTTCTTTACTTTCATTCGTTTTTTTTTTCGTATAGATTCTTTGTTTCTCAAACTTTTCTTCATTTTTGCAAATCATTTTCGTTTTATTTTGTTTTTTCTTTCTCTTTTATTTATTCCATCATCACTTCTATATATATATATATATATATATATATATATACATATATATATATATATATAATTATATAAATGCAACTTTGTCTCTGTGCGTGCGTGAGTTTGTTCCTTATAAACTTCGAAACGGTTGAACAGATTTCCTTTAAATATACAGAACTTTAGTGTCTAAGTCTGAAATTGATCTTAGTAAAGCTTTGTCTCAGTATTCCCTCGATAATTACCGATAATCGATAATGGAAACCGTTATTTTAATTTCTTTATTATCGGTAAAGCCATTTTTTCATGTCGTCGCTTAGCAACAAGGATAGAACAATGATCCGTGAAAATTCTACTGTGGGTAAGTTGATGGCGTGTTTTTTTAAAAATTTTATTTATTTTGAATGACGTGCTCTGTAGGTTTAAACTCCGCACGGAAATTTCTTAATTTCTTTTTCATTAACTGCAAAGAATTTTATAAGACTTGAAAATTTACGTGTTTTTTTTTTTTTTTTTTTTTTTTTTGCATGTCGTGGTCTGTAGGTTCAAATCCCGCACGTAAATTTCCTAATGTTTTTTTTTCGTTTACTGGAAAGAAGTTTATATCGAAAAAAATTATAAATAAACAGTAGGTTTTCTATAGTGCAATGAAGAACATATATTTTGGACCAAATTACCGCATGAAGGGATGTGAAGCTTCCTCCCGTGCGATTTCACGGATTTCGATGACAATAAAAATATAGGAGTGTGAAATATTCGTTCATCATTATTCAATCCCGGGCACTCTTGGGTCTCGCTGCTAGTATATATATATATATATATATATATATATATATATATATATATATATATATATCTTTTGGCTTCTCTTTTCCTTTTGTTCTTTTCTCTTTCCCTGACATTCCAATGATTTTATGTTTATATATTCTTTCAATCGTCCACTGATGTCTGAAAATTAATGGATTTTTTTGTTTATTGGAAAAAACGAAAGTTTTCATCTAGTTTTAGATTATCTATATTTTTCATATTTTCATTTCTTTAGAATTTCCCTCGAAATATTCAGTTTTCAAAAATAGAATTTCAAAATCAAAGTCTTAGTATAGCACAGCTATACAGACCATCAATTAAAAAATAAATATAACCTACATTACCCATACTTACACCTAGTAGTGGTGATCTAATATACATAAGCATCAGTTCATTATATTAAGAATAGAAAAGTATACGTTGAAATATATGCACATATACACATAACTTTATATCAGTAGGGATAAATAGTGCCAACATCAGAAAATAATTTGCTGAATAAAGGAAACTAGGTGTTCATAAAATTCATGTTTACTTTTGGAAATTTTGTTTAAATTAAGTTTAATCTATGGGTGCGAAGATACACATGCATCAGATCGATAATATTTCAGTTGATACTATGTCAACGCCTGGCACAACTCGAGTCAGGGTTCGTACCAGTTAGGGATACCCCTTGACAGTAGATGTGTTGCTGTCGGGTTGGGGCATAGTTTTTTTTAGTTCTAGGAGATACATCCTATCAGGCTTAACCTTCTTCTAAGAAGGGTTCAGGTGATTGCTAAGTGATGGAGTCGCTACTATTGAGGAATGCCGACAGAACTGCTTTGGCATTTCTTGTAGGACAGAGTACGCTTATCTTAGTGCCCTGTTTTTTTTTCCAAATTACATTTAACATCGCGTCTTACTACTTGGAGCAAAAGTAAATAATAAAACTGATTAACGTCAAAATATAATGCTAGAAATGAGAAAAACCATAGTTTATTTTTATGTATTAAATACTCATGTTTACATGGCGACCCATTTAGGCCCGTTGCATCGTTCATATTTAAAGGATATAATAACGTCCATACGCACTGTTTTAGAAAGCAAGAGAGAAATAGAGAACAAGAGGGAGGGTGAGAGAGAAAGAGAGAGAGAGAGGGAGAGGAGAGAGAGAGGAGAGAGAGAGGTGGGGGGAAGATATTTCCAGCTGCACCACGTGTACAAATGCATATTTCCATACATCAAATACACATTCCATGATGTAAATAACGTAATTTTTTCCAGTCATTTTTTTATTTATCATTTTTACTTAGTATCCAGGTCTTTTTTTCTACAGATAGTTATCGCTTTTGGCACATACAGTGAACTCTACTCTCTGGTCATTGAAAGAGCAAATGCTTCCGTCAGGTAATCTTGCAACAACCCCAACACACTTACAGACATCCCTCGTACTCCAACCGGAACCTCGAGAACTCTTCCCGATTATACAGAAGAAAGTTGCGTTTTTTTTTAAAAGACAAATCAGAAAATCCATTACGAAGGCTGGCAGTGGTGGAATACGACCATGGGGACGGTAAGAGAGAGGAACGTTCCACGTGATATTGACGGCGCTTAGCCAACAGCTGCTGGCCCTTCGGCGAGCTAAACGGCATTTGGCCTCTATTCAATAATGAACTGATCGAATTAAAACAAAATTGTGTTGCTGTTGACTCTGCCCGCTTCTTTTCGCTTACGTAGTTCATGTCAACGACAGGACAAACAGTTAATAAACATTGGTTTCTGTTGCAATGGCCGACGCAGCAAGAAGTGACTGAGTTTCGGGTCGTGCGAATGACGGCCCTTATAAGTTGGATTTTGCGATGAGGCAAAAAGACATGGGAGAAAAAAAAAGAGAAGGAAGGACGAATGGTTACATGATAGTATCTATTTCATCGGGAACCCAGTGTCCTGCTTCATTTCGACCACATCCTTCCCCTTTTAATGGACGAATTAACAAGATAGAAAATAGCGACGGGTGCTCATTTTTTGTTTATTTATCCATTTTAAACTGCCATCTCCAAAACTTCTTTGCTAAAATAGAAACGTAGAACGCAATACAACGAAAACTAAAATCTGATCCAAAGTTTAGTTGCTGTAATAAAAATGCACGTGATGTCAATTATGACAGACACGTTTTACGCAGTAATTATTTTAATATTCAAAATTCGGAAATCATAATTAATAAAATATGAAGGCTTTCTCCTTCAGGATTGTACTGCTCGTTTCTATATAGAGCTACGATAATACAGATATCGAATTTTGCTGATTCATTTCTCAACGAAATTTGCAAGATTTTAAATTCTCATTTATATTAGATTTATTTTAGACTTGACAAGAAAATGCGCGAACGAGTTGTTTGCATCATTATTAATTTACTTTATTATTTGTATTTTGTCAAAGGAACGACAACAATCGAATAATCTTTTTTGGTTTTTTATTTAAATTTTCCACAAACAAGGAACACTAGCACTAAAACAAAAGGTACTACTGAATTATGTGTCAAATTTATAAGTAGATTCTAAATGAGAAGTTCTGCAGCGAGATGTTAGTTTATATTATATTTAAATTGCTTTCATATTGAGACAGTCAGAGAAACAACGAGCAAGAAAGGAATTCCAAAGGCAAAAGGTCTAAATAAAGAATCTATTAAAGTAGAAAGCCTTCCGGCACTTGAGGAATTCTATAAAGAAAACGCTCTCAAAATCATATTTATAAATAGTGATCCAAAAACACGTGATTTGCGCATCTACCGCTAATCTGTGCAGCTAACGTATGGAAGCCCCGGTTGAAATTATGTGCTATTTTTATCCCTTAAAAGTCATGTCGATTTTTGTTATTAATATTAACGATAATTATATTCGGCTGAATTTATCTCCCCGTGGGAGTTAGGAAGGTTGTCTTCCTTAGACGACATACTAATCCGTGGATAATTATTAAATAAATAAAAGTAAATAAATAAAAAAAAATGAATATATGCATGTATGTATCTATCTATCCCCCTCTTTCTTCCTCCACTCTCTCTTTCTCTCTCTCGTTCTCTCTCTCTCCCTCTCTCTCTCTATATATATATATATTTGTACACACCAAATAATCTATATTTCCCCCACCTTACCCCTCTTCCTCTTTCCCTTTTTTCTTCCCTCTCGCCCCTTCCCATCCTCTCTCTATCCAGCACTTCAAATCCTGGTTTTTGATACTCATTTGTAATTTTGAAGAATCGTTTATTTTGGCTTGAATTATCTGAAGAAATTGACAGGATTATATTATTGTCCTATTGATAGAAACAATCTTTAATGTTTTAAGACCCCCCCCGCCCACCAAAAAAACGCCGAGGTTTAAATAATAAAAACATATTCAGCTCTACTAAAGTATTTGATTTTTTCCTGCTTTTTACTAAATACACCTCCTAATATATATATATATATATATATATATATATATATATATATAAGACACTGATAGAATTCAGATGAAACATCCTGATAGATATTACTTGAAGTAATACTTTCAAGGAGATCCTAGCCAAAAGGAAAAGCTCAATATTTAAGAATAGAGCAATATATAAGTTTCGTGTTTAAATTTTAAATTCTGAAAAAAAAAACCAAAAGCAACCCAATGTATAGAGACATATATTCGATTTAAGAATTTATTGCTTGGCAATATATATATATATATATATATATATATATATATATATATATATATATATATATATATATATATGCATATATATATAATATACCTTATTGTAAAATTGCGGTATATATGTATATATATATATATTCTTACATATATAGTTGTATAAAAATATATTCTTAACAAGTAAGCTTTTTTTAAAAATAATTATAATTTTTTCGCTGAAGAAAGCATCAGTCTTATTACTTAGAACCTGTTATTGAGCAGTTACTGAAACTATTAACTATGGCTAACATTATATTCAGCAGATTTCTATAAGCGATGTAAGGGCCGTACCTTTTTTGCCTATGGTTATAATTTATCAGACTTGCAGTTCAACTTCTAGTAAATATAGACAGACTTTTTATTGATAGATTTCGTTTTTCTCATTATTTCTCTCAGATCACCCTAAATAAGCGAGTGCAACATTTTGAACGATTGGACGAAAAGGAAGTGGGAGAAAAATACCCCCTACTCATTAGACTCCTTTTTATTTTTCGCCCTCTTTCTTTCCTTACCAGACTGTCCGGGACCCCTCGTTCACGCCTCCCACAGACAAAAAAGATTCATCATAGATAGCCAGTCGATACGACAAGTAATAAGACGACGGGGTTGCCTTCGTTTATGTTGTTTGATCATTAATCTTGACCAACAATTATGAAAATAATAAAATCTATCTTGGCCAATGTATCTTGCTGTCCGTATTTATTGTGCGTACTTTTGCCATCAATTTCTCTAGACTGGTTTCTCCCTCGCGTTTGGCGTCCACCGCAATTCTTATTTATATTCTATTATATATACACACACACACACACATATATATATATATATATATATATATATATATATATATATATATATATATATATATATGCATATAAATCTTTCATCATATTTAGTTAAAACTTTGTTTCACATCTATCTATTTATCTATCTATCTCTCTCTATATATATTTAATTCTCTCTACATAAATATATCTGCACATTATATATATATATATATATTTAATACTCTCTACATAAATATATCTGCACATTATATATATATATATATATATATATAGTAATTTATAAAATATATATGGCGATTAGGCTACACTGAATATTCTGCGTTTCATCCACTATAGGATTCGTCAGGCTTATGCGCGAATTCTGTGGTTGTTTCTTGTTTTTATATATGTTGAGGATTTTTAGTTAGCCAATCAACTTTCTAACATCCACCGCGCCCCTTCCTATCAGCCAATGGGCATGCATTTTATCGAACAAAGGATCTGTTTTAGAACTAGGTTAGTGGTTTAAGGTAGACGTTTTCCTTTTTTTTTATATATATAAATATACTTATGTGTACACACATACATGCACATATATATATACACATATATGTGTTATCGTTTATGTATATTCATGTTTATTTAATTTATTTATCTGTTTGTTTTATATTGTTATTGTTAGTTTTAAAGCTATTTTGTATCGCTATCCTAGAGTAAGTTTTATTTCTCGTCTACAGTTTAATAGATTTTGGGGTTCTTTAAAGTACAGGATAGCAAATTTTTCATGGAGGCATAATTTACATGGGTCGTCTAAATGTCTGCACGTGGTAGCTTGTCTTATTATTTTCCATTCGACTACCGGCGAATGTCCGGTTTCTTTGAGTGGATGAAACGCAGAATATTCAGTGTAGCTTAATCGCCATATATATTTTATAAATTACTAACTAGCTCTACCTACGTATTGAGCACTTTTGAAGTAAATACTTAAAGTTTACGCATAAATCTATACTTTCGTATATTAAATTTATGTGAGTAAATGAAGTAGTTATATATAAATATATAAATCTTTCATCATATTTAGTTAAAACTTTATGTTTCAAAGCTATCTATCTATCTATCTATCAATCTCTCTCTATATATATTTAATTCTCTCTACATAAATATATCTGCACATTATATATATATATATATATATATATATATATATATATATATATATATATATATACAGTCTTGCTTATGAGTTTTTTTATATGGATTGATAATTAGGATTATTTGTGTTACTATTCTCATTTTGGATGGTGTTTCTCACAGATAAAGAATCCAGTTCGAAAAGGTCTTATATGTTACCGAGTTTTTCGTAAAGATTCCCGGATTTGACGCGATGCCCCTGAAGATGGTCTGAGGTTATATCGGTTGAAGCGTTATGACAAAGTGATCCAAAATGAAAATAGTAGTTTGAATAATCCAAACAATACAGATATTTATTTATCGGATGATGGACATGCAGACACTTTTCTTCTTTTATATATTTACAACATCGGACTTATAAAAATAAGAGAACCGATAAACGGAAGTTGCAGACAAAATTATTTTATTATTATTATACACACAATGAAGTTTTTGTGATGTTTTAATGAAACGTATTCACGTAATCCATTTTACGTTACGTTTGGAGGTACCGAATATGACATCTCTTTCATATAAGCGATCGCTCATCGCTGGCCGAAGTGCATTTATAATGGTGGTGACAATGTAGCAAAATACATTCTGGAGCACAAAAGTCGCTCGTTTAAATGGTACCACTCCCGCGTTCGTAACTCTTCAGCTTTTCAATTAAAAAATAGGAGGCTTTACTTTTTGAACGGACCATCGTATTTCTTTTATTTTCGAACTCTCCAGTAGCATTTCATCAAAATGATAGTTGACGATTAAAAACTAGTGCAGCAAGTAACTCGTTCATACATGGTTATTCGCATGAAACGAAATGATGTTGAAGTTTCCATTTCTCTATTAATTCTTTCAAATCTTCTGAAATAATTGTGTTATGTTATCGGTTGCTATTGTGTTAGCAATCTCAAATTCATAAAACAATTCCTACAACAGAATTATTGGTCCTAACAATCTCATTTTGCTGCATTTTACAGCTTGTACTCTCACTAAATAACGATCTATTTTAACGAAAAACATCTGTTAATCCATGTGTAATCTCTATTACATTTACGATATCTCATATTTTACTATGACCATTTTCTGCCAGTAGTTTACAGCTTTGCTAGATCTTCAACATCATGGTTCGATTTTGCAAAGTAATTCTGCTTCATGCGAAATAGTCCCGTGATTCAGTGCGTGAAACGGTCTTATCGTTTGATTTTGTAATGTTTTGACGATTTCCACACATACTAAGCAAACATCACGTATAGAATAACGCATTTTATAACTTTTACGCAAATCACATTTTTGACTATAACTAAAGAATAATTTTGCAATTATTTCCAGCTTTGATACTCACATTTTGTGACGTTTGTTGCTTCATGCCTGGGTTCATTATTTGTTTCTATGTAACGAACATACTTTCTTATTTAACGCGAGATGCTTTTTTAACCATTAATAATAACGCACACGCATACATATAAATACACAATGCTGACACACTTATACGAAAGTCATTCCAAAGGTACTGCATCTTATTTTTACTTAAAACAGTTAAAGAGCTACGAAAACAGGATTAGTACCATTAAAACGAGCGACCTTCTGTTTTCCAAAATTGATTTTTTTACAAAGTTACCAATATTCACAATATCTTTTTAGTAACAGTTGAGTGGTGGCTGTGCACGATTTGTCATTTATATCACCACTCTGAAATCATCGAACCCGTCTCTTAACTGTACTGTCATCAACTGCATCCGCTTCGTAAACATTCAATAAATCTCGGTGCATGTTGATCGGTTCAATTTTTTTCTGCATAAAGAAATGACACATTTCTACTTCTTGTGCACGTCCATGACAGAGGTTGCTTTCTTAGAGTCTCTCATTGTCAATATCTGTAACAGAGAGAACGGGCTTATGAATGCATAACTTCAGTCATCATAAAAATACAATTTGCAATCCTCTCTGGTGCATTCGGGCGGAATAAAAAAATATATAATTCTTACTTTTAGAATGCTCCTCGTATATACATGTGTGTGCTTTTATGAGTTACTGGGGCAAGCATTCAAAATAGGTGATTGAATTCATGTAAATCTAAGTTTGGATTGAACTAAACGCGCATGATGACTGTTTGCTTTCTTTAGATTTCCTAACACCCAAGGAGAGTGTTTAAGGTCTTTCTGTACAGAGTTTTGCTAGGGCAAAAGGATACTTTTCCCTACAAGTAAAACCTAACTGAACATTCCAAATAACGTAGTATTCGCGGCTCAAATAAGATATCCTCGCCAATGTTAACCCTCATTGGCTTTTACGTGGAAAGGTGTACCTTTTCCAAGTAATGTTGCCTTAAGTGATAACCGAAGCCAGATACTTTACCAGACTAGCTAATTCATAATTAATTTTAATACCAATGCACCACAAGAAATATATGCTATAACATACTTAAATGATCAATTGGGAAGAGGGAAAATATGGTCCCAACTTCTTTACAAACTCAGTGTATTAAATGCAAAAGAGAACATTAGGAGAATATTCTAATATTTATGTATCTTATATAGCGATCAAGTGTTAGCCCCAGGAAAGGAGCCCCTTGATTTCTGAGAATTTCAATTAAAGTAAAATGAAACAAAAATGATATCGATAGTAGTCATATATTATGTATTGTCTGACAAGTTTTACCTCTGTTCTATCGCTGAGAACCATAGAGTTGCTTCCGTGTGCATGTTTACAACAATATTTTTCAATGTATAGATCACTAAATGACAGAACATTTTCAACTCTTATAGCTTCTTTCTTCGGACCCATCTCAAACTTCCCCCTCTTAACTGCAATAGCTCAAACATAATATATCAGTTATACTGCACCGAATGCACAAAAGACAATTTGTTTACACAAAAAGCATCGCTTATAGCCTAATGGTAATTCGTGTATCACTTCCCAATATGCTCAACTCAAGAAGAGGAGCATTATAGTCATCCACATACAGTACTGTCTCGCTGTTTCACAGCTCATCAGTGCGGCTAGATAGGCAACTACTTCAAGCCAGGATTGAAACCCGATGCATCTACATATGGATATATGTATATTTGTGTGCGTTGTATGCGTGTATATGTGTGTGTTTTTTCAAAACGCTTACATTTTCTTTAAGTGTTAATTTTCTTCATATTACCGTATATGTATGTATATGTATTTCTCGCACATCTATACCCCTTTTCCCGTCCTTCTCTCTCACCCTCTCTTTCCCTATATTCGCTTATGTAGACTTGTGTATATATGTATAGCTGTCTGTACGTGTAAGTATATGCGCAAACATTTATGAATCTGCATGTGTATTTGTTAGTATATGTACACACACACATATATGCATTTATGCGTGTATATATACATATATATGTATATATTTGTACATGTGAGTATTTATTTGTATACGTATTTGTATGTACATTTTAATATATAAATAAATAAAAAAGGGCTTTTCGTTTCTGCCTTAAAACAGTTGAATTTAGAAACTACCTTTTTATTCTTTTTTTTTGAACGAGAAATAGCCGTTGATTTACAAATGAATTCATAGCGTCTCTCCTCATAACCTCTAATATCCTTTGAATTCTTGTTTTCTCTTGGAATAAATAATATCGTCGGAATTCAAAATATTGGACAGTTAAAGGCGCGTTTCTTCATTTTTATTTAATGTTTAATTTTTAATTTTTCTTTTACATGTGTGTATGTACTGGGTGCATGTGTGTATGTGCGTACTTATTTGTATATGTATATGTAGATTTAAAACTGACGAGGCACCTTCTCTTTCGCTATACCTCCTCCTTCCTTTTCCTTCCCCCTTTTCCCCGTGTATGCTCATCACTTTTTATACACTGATGAAGACTGAAGGATCGGTCGAAAATTATGTACTTGTAAAAAAAAGTTTTTTAATTTTTTTTCATAATATTATTTTGTATTCCTGCACGCCACTAATAGAAAACGAATTAAGAAAAGTTGTAAGCTTTTATACTTTTCGTATTCTTCTTTATACATTTTCACACACACACACACACACACACACACACACACACACACACACACACACACACACACACACACACACACACATATATATTTAGCTAGTAGAGTTTAGTTTCCTAGAAGTACATCCAATGAAACAACATGTGTCTACCAAAGAGTGCTCAATGAGTAAACAGAGCAGGTATGGCCTGAAGACGTAATTTCCCAACGCGGGTGATTACAGAAACATGTATGCACATATGTAGCCATCAATGTTTGTATAAATAAATTTCATATATATATATATATATATATATATATATATATATATATATATATATATATAGAGAGAGAGAGAGAGAGAGAGAGAGAGAGAGAGAAAGAATACAATTTAAGACTGAAAATTATACTTTACAAGAATTTATTGTTCGATAGGATACTCAAATAAGAAATATTAAGATTTCCTTAATCCGCTGAGATTCCGTTGTATTTTTTTTTTTACTTCTGTTGTATATTTGAAATCAAGATTTTCGTCATTACTAAATTTTTTACTGGCTATAGAAAAATTTCTTACACTGATTCCGCTATCTCAAAGGGAAAAAAACAACTTTAATAACTTTTATTTCTTAACAGCTTGCAAACGGAATCTTTCTACAGACTTGGATTACTCACATTTTGGATTTTAACATCTATTGTCAGCATTATGAATCCAACTACTTATGAGAACATTGACTCTCATAATCATTTCGCCTTAAAAATACTCAACCACTCTATATCCTTTCATCTGGATTTCTTTAATTTTATGTACTCTTTTTTCATTATCATTTATTTTCTCCATTTCATGAACTCTGCGCTAAAACTTCTTTGCATATATAACTTGTTTCCATATAATGTACTTTCCGTTTATGCCGGTTCCATCAAATTAATAGCTTCGCTATAATATTCATTTGCTAATATCTTTTTTTGATAAAAAGAACGCATTTCTTTGAAACTCTGCAGATAAGGGAAATGTTAATATTTCTTATTTGAGTATCCTGTCAAACAATAACTAGTCAAATATAATTTACAGTCTTAAATTGTCTTCTTATATAACAATCTCTATTTCCTATATTGGCAGGCGTAAGTGGACTTTATGTGCTATTTTACGTATGCGAAAATATACATTTATATATTAATGTCGGTTTATTTTTTAGAATTTTCATATAAATCTGCTTGTGGCTCATATAGTAACGACTTAGACTGGAGAGCTACATACCTTCTTTTTGATTTTAGTGTATAGCACCAAAGTAATATTTATTTTACTTTTGAAATCACTACTATGTATTCGGTACAACATAATAATTAATAGCGTATTGAGTCTATAGTAAATATGAAATCTGCAAAGCGTATTCTACAATTTGGCCAAACCGGACGGACAATATAATAATCACTAGGATCCTATAAAACCTTTAAAATATATATTTAGTCTTGGTATTTTTGTCAAGATCAAAGTGTAATGTCTGTTCTGATACGACAATAATTTAGCCTCAGTTAATGAGACTAAAGCAGTTTTTGTTGTTGTTCCAACCCAGAATACCTCTTTTTGGAAGTTAAATTTCCTCACATTATTAAAAACTTTTTATATAACTCTGTCACCGGGGCGAGGTAAATAAGTATGGATTTTGAAAGAAAATCTAATTTTTCAATTTATTCTGATTTTTTGTTTATTGCTTCTTCACCAGATGTTGTAGCCTTTAAAATAAGATTTATATGATCCTCAGTTTCAAACTTTTTTATTTAACTTTTTCGGAAAATATTTCCGAAAATTTGTCTTTCAACTCTTTCAGTAAAATTTCCATAACTTAAACATGTGACGTATAAGTTTATTGTTTGCTACAGTTCTTTTAAATAAACATTTAAAGGACGAATTACCAATGTTTTCATATGTAAAAAAAATCGTAGCAGTTTTTTTGTTTTGTTAGTTATGATAGAAGATCCTCTCAGGATGTTCCGTTTCGTTAATCGAGCACGCTGGCAGATTTCGAATAGATTTTATTAGTAAGAAAACCATTCGAACCCAACACAGTCAACGTTATTAATCCTTCTCTACTGTGCATCTGGAAATAATCATCACAGGAGAAATTAGCCGTGCAGAAGAGGAGGGTAAGAAAAGAAGGGAAGTGACGAGTGATGACGTATAAAAGACGGTCGATAATTATAATAATTATTTTCCCATTGAAGGCGCCCCACTTCCTTCATTCGTGGGTGGCAAAGCTGCTTTTTATTTGTTTGTCATAAAGACATTTCGACGTCACACGGAAGACTAGGTACCAACTAGTGTCGATTCAAGACAGATTTAAGTGCATTCTTCATCAAAGAACCCGAATATTTATTTACCCTCTTTTTCAAACTCCACCTATTTTCTTGAACGTCTTTATTTCATCAGAATATACAAACAACAGCATCCAACTAAACACAGCTTTGGTGTAATGAGTTCACACATTGAGCCTTTAATAAGTGCAAAGTTGTCGGACGCGAATCTACTTCAAAAACCTTGAAAGAATTAATCCCTATGTAGAAATCGTGCGGAAGAAGAGCTTAAATCATGAGCTTAGGTAAATTATAATTTAGGGAAGTAAAACCCATAAAAGGATCTAAAATTGATTAAAATTTTCTAACCCTTTAAAAGGCTGGACACTAACGAAATTTACGGGCAGTTTAAACTTCATTAACATTACAAAAACTAAAATATTTTCATCTGAGAACTTAATGACATCCACTCTTCTATGCATATAAAGTTCGCAAAAGGAAAGGTAAGTGCTAAGCTACTATTCCAACCATCGTTATCTATCAGATTGTCAGGAATACGGTGGATTAAATGATGACGCATAAAAGCCGTATCTATCATAAATCACTGCCTAGATTGTTTTTTTGTCAGTCTCTGTGGTTTTGGTTTTATACATTAATGTAATCTTCTTTTCTCTTCTCTTCTATCTTCTTCTATCTTCTATCTATCTATCTATCTATCTATCTATCTATCTATCTATACAAATAAAATGAAGTCATTTTTCCCGTGTGAGTTTGACCTGAATAGGATTAAAAATCAATATATTTTTCCCAGTCAGAGTTCACTGCCAAAACCGGTTAGATTCAATGGAAGTTGCAACATCTTTTCTCTCTGTTAGGTTCCTCCTTTTCCCGCTCCCCATTTACACCGCATCGGATGTGTTCACAAGGAACAGTACGAAGAAACACCGGTTTGGAATCGTATAAGATTATTTATGCCGTTTTTTGTTTTTTTCATCTTCTTTCTCTGATTTATGCTTTCAGTTTTTACCCTAAATAAAATAAAAATAAAAAAATATAAAAAGAAAACGCGATTATTATTATTGTTTTCTTTTTGCTTTTTCAGTTAGTGTAAGACGCAACCTGCGGACTAACCAGTTCTTACTTCCGATTTTAACGACTCTAACCTTGAAATATGACTATACCTTTATTTATTATTGCTTGCAACTAAACATTTATTTTTACACAAAGAATTAATTCTTCACTGTTTATTATTACAACGCAACGATATCGTGTATTCACTTGCATTACACTTAAATAAAAATCGAAACAAATAAATTCATATAGAATTCGAGAAAACAAAAAATTCATTTAGAATTCGTTCACTGCGGAATTGATATTTGACCTAATTCACTTTTTAGTAAATTCATCAAGTTTTTTTCGGGGGGGGGGCGCTTTCACCTCAATGATTCGAGTTCGAGCCCCCTTCTATCAAACTTTTTTGGGATTTTTCAAACACCCAGGCACCGTCGGATCGTTCGTATTGCATCACGTTCAGTTTTTTAATTGTTTTTTTTTTCAAGATTTTTTTCTTGATAGTTTTAACATTGTTTGTTTTTTTAACCTTTAAACAGGGTTATTACTTTGCTTTGTCTTTATTTTACCACCCCCAACCACACACGCATCTAAAAACCGGGCAACGCCGGATACCCACCCCTAGTATGAAATATTTTTTGTGCAAAACACAATTTCAAATGAAATCATTACTCTAAAACCGTCTTTTGATGTAAAATCTAGAATATAACTTATTAATATATATGCATATATTAACATTGGATATATATATATATATATATATATATATATATATATATATATATATATATATATATATTAGTCCTCGCGCGAAAACGCAGGACACAAAATGTTTTAAATAATAATAATAATAATAATATAGAATAACAATAACAAAGTCTTTCGCTAACGAGGATTACTATTGAGGGTAACCAGTTATACACTCCTTTTGATTTTTTTTCGTTATCTACTGAATATTTTTGATGAAACCTATATGAAATATATTCCTTATTAAATTGTAAAGATTTTCTATTCTGAAAGAAGTTTTAAAATAATTAGTTTAAAAAAGTTATTTTAAAGTTTTTGTTAAAAAAATTCAAATTTTCTTATTATTCAGACATGTATGAAAAAGAGAGAGTTGCAAAAAAAGAGTTGCGGAATGAGGAGAATTACCAACTGAAACAGAGAGAATATTCAGATCTGTAATAATACAAAGAGGGGGTTGTAAAAATGAGTTGTGGTGTGAGGAGAAATACAATCTGAAATAGAGAGTAGGAGAGTTTTTATAAATACATACAAAATCACATTCATCTTTTTTTAAATCCAAATTAATAAATTAAATAAAATATAATCTTAAAAAGATAGGATACAAGTTAGAAAAGCATTTCATCCAAGGCAAGAAAATTGTTAAACAAAATGTTTATATATATACTTTATTTATATTTCTGCACTTTCGATTTCAACAGTTTTGAAATAATATTTTCTTATCTTGTAAATTTTGCTCATATATATATATATATATATATATATATATATATTGAGAAAAATGATTCATAATTGTGAATAAAAAATTAGTTTCGAAAGAAAAAACAAAAAAATTAACTCGATTGTACGATCGTTTTGGAAACGATGTTCATTTAATTAAAATTAACAATAACACTGGTCAACAAATTTTTATTTTTTTTCTTTGGCAGACCATCTAGGAGTGTTTTCTGGGGTTTTGAAGGTCGCTGATTACGAATATAACATTGGTTTTGCCAGATTGGCTCTAGTTTAGAAGATACTGATAGCCCCAAATAAGCCTAAACTGCTAAATTTCTCCCTGAAATACTTCAATATAAAAGCAGTAAATAATAATTTTCTGATATTATTGAATCATTATAATGATTATGTATATATTGAAGTATTTCAGGGAGAATTTTTATATAATTATTTATATAGGGAGAATTTTTATATAATTATATACTGTAATTACTTAATAACATGTTCCATAAATATAGTTGCAGTATAAATTAAACAGTAATTAAGAATTTTCTTTTTAATTCCACAGTTTAAAATGAGTTCTTCTAGAAGATGTTGCAGATATGAACCGGATGTCTTTTGTTACATCTGTGGACAGTATATGATGGCACAACAAAAGAGGAATATTACAGACTTTGTCAAGAGGGCGTACAAAGCATACTTCGATATGATACTTGGTGACCAAGACAAGTCTTGGACCCCACATATGGTGTGCAAAACCTGTGTAGAAAGTCTCCGCGGTTGGGCCAACGGTAAGCTGAAGTTGAAGTTCGCTGTACCAATGGTCTGGAGAGAGCCCAACACTCATTTTGATGACTGCTACTTCTGTCTCAATGACATGACGGGGTTTAACAAGCACAAGAAAGCAAATTGGCAGTATCCGAGCCTGGATTCTGCTATCCGTCCTGTTGCGCACTCTGAGGATCTACCTTTGCCTGTTTTCACCAGTTTGCCTGAAATCGATGAAACCGAAGAGATTCCAGCTGATCTTTCAATATCAAGTGATGATAGCTGTAGTTACTATGAAGAACCCTCAAATGGCCCTCAGCTTTTCAATCAATCTGAACTTAATGACCTAGTGCGAGACCTTTGTTTGTCGAAGGAGCAGTCTGAAGTTCTTGCATCACGACTCCAAGAGAAAAACATTCTTGATTCTGGCACAAAAGTAACATACTATAGGACAAGGGAAGGCAGCTTGCTTCGTTTCTTTTCTAAAGAAGACGACCTGGTCTTTTGTAATGACGTTTCTGCACTTCTTAACTGCATGGGGATCTCATCATATGGCCCATCAGATTGGTGTCTCTTCATAGATAGCTCGAAAGTAAGTCTAAAAATTGTACTTTTGCACAATGGCAATAAGTTTGCTCCTGTACCAATTGGCCATTCTACCAATATGAAAGAAGAGTATGATGCTATCAAATTTGTTCTTGAAAAGCTGAATTACAACACTCATAAATGGCTGATTTGTGTGGACTTGAAAATGGTGAATTTTCTGCTTGGTCAGCAAAGTGGGTACACAAAGTATCCCTGCTTTCTTTGTTTGTGGGATAGCAGAGCAAGAATCCAGCACTGGAGAAGGGAGAACTGGCCAGAACGAGAAAGTCTCGAAATCGGCACAGCCAACGTCATCAATGAGCCTTTGGTACCCAGGGATAGAATCATCTTCCCTCCATTGCACATAAAACTAGGGCTCATGAAGCAGTTTTTTAAGGCGTTGAACAAGGATGGAGATTGCTTCAAGTACATATGCAGGCAATTTCCAGGTCTTTCCATCGAAAAAGCTAAAGGTGGCATCTTCGATGGACCTCAGATTCGAACGCTCATGAGGGATTCTGACTTCACTAATCATATGAACACGGTTGATTTAAATGCTTGGGTGTCCTTCACAGATGTAGTGACAAACTTTTTGGGAAATCACAAAGCTGACAATTACAAGCAATTGGTCCGTAAGATGCTTACTGCATACGGAAAACTAGGGGCAAATATGAGCATTAAAGTTCATTTCTTGTTTAGCCACCTCGACAGATTTCCTGGTAATCTTGGTGATTACAGTGAGGAGCAGGGAGAGAGATTCCATCAAGACATCAAAACAATGGAAGAGAGGTATCAAGGCAAATGGGATGAGCACATGATGGCAGACTACTGCTGGAACCTTTTGAGAGACTGCCCAAAAGTTGCTCACAAGCGAAAATCGTATAAACGTCGATTTTAGTTTTGTGAATAAAATATTGTTTTGTGTGTTCATTGTAACTAAGAATCTAGTGTATAATGTTTGCATTAATTTATGATATATAACTGATTATGTAAATGTTTTTTTCACTTGGAGAATTAAAATTCAGCAAATTTTTAGCAAATTTTTTGTATATCCTCGAAATCTATGAAAAGTGTTCAGTTATAGGATAAATGAAATGATGTTATATCTAACTTAACTTGTTAGATTGAGATTTTACACTGTCTTTGTGGTTTAAGATTATCATAAAAATCAATATCTGACATTTATGCACTATTTAGCCGTTTTTTGTACGTTTAACTATGGTCGCGAATGGGTGATTTCAGACAAACGACCCCCCTGTGATATCTAAAAAACTAGAGCCAATTTGAAAAAAACTAATGTCAGATTCGGATTCAGCGCCCTTGAAAACCCCAGAAACCAGTCTTACTTTGCCTGCCAAAAATATTGTGTTGACCAGTGTAATTATTGACAATAATTTGACAAAAGTTTTGTCCTTTAAAACATAGTCTCGTCATCAGCAAAAATAGGGGGGAGGGAAGAAGTTAAAGACACCAAAATAAAACTAGCTAATAAAAGTGATGAGGAGAATATATTTAAAGAACAAAACTTTTGTCAAATTATTGTCAATATTTATTATCAATTTCAATAAAAAAGATCGTTTCCGAAACGATCGTACAATCGAGTTGATTTTTTTGTTTTTCTTTTGAAACTAATTTTTAATTCAAAATTATGAATCATTTTACTCAATATTAAAATAGCTCTAGGATATCTATACCTATTGAGCTTATATTTCTATAGTACAATAGGCAATGTTTTCTTTTAAAAGTATTAATACATTTACTAATACATTAAAGTAAACTCTGCTCTTTAGACTCCAGGTCTAATTCCCTATAATATACATATATATATATATATATATATATATATATATATATATATATATATATATATATATATATATATATATATATATATATATATATATATATATATATAAATACGGCTGTGACAACAGAATATTCTTTTCATTCTTTTTACTTTCGGGTATACATCCGACACAGTTAGGCATACTTAATCAACCGAGAACGACATTCGTCTATATAAAACATATTAACGGATATATACTCAAGAGAAAAAACAATGAAAAGAATATGCTGCTGTCACAGCCCTATATGTGAGTAATAAAATGTACTTAACTTTATGCTTTATCCGACGATAAAAAGATAAACACAGATATACACATGCGCGCACCCCCCATATATATATATATATATATATATATATATATATATATATATATATATATATATATATATATATATATATATATATATATATATATATATCAGCTACATACGTCTGATAAAATTCGTTCGTTTAATAACATTACGCTTATATGTTGTTAGTGACGATACAATCTGTTAATCCCCATATCTTTCCCTTTATTCCTTTTTTCTCTTTCTCTCACTCAAAATATAATTAAAAAAAAGTATATGTATATATGCATATATATATATGCATATATATATATACATATATATATACACATACATACATATATATACATATATATACATATATATATATGTATATATATATATATATATATATATATATATATGTATAATGGCAACCTTCTGTCTCGCGAGACAATTGCCTTGTGCATCTCATACCCACAACGTCTGTGTATATATATATATATATATATATATATATATATATATATATATATATATATATATATAACACTCACATTAAAATTCAGACGTCAATTAGTTTCATTATTTACAGATTATTCATCGAAATTAATAAATGCGTCGATGTAGCAGAATGGCAACTCATGGAAAATGGGTGGAACAAATATGCCATGATATATGGAAGGAGTAGGTGAATAAAATTTAATGTAATGAAAAAAGGGGGCGGAGCAATATATCTTTATCGAATAAACATACACATAGTTTATATCGTGAATAAGCGGGCATTTGTCATTTGCATGGTGGTACACGATTTTCAGAGACAATTAACTTAAAGTAAAATATGAGTTTAGGCTTGCATGGCTCAGTTAATGACATTATTAAAATAAAATCAAGTTGAATAATAAAATATTGGTTCTACTCCTTTGATCAACTTGCGTAAACAGCCAAGAAAACAGAAAAATTAGAAAATAATAATTTAAAAACAATATAATTCAAACTTCAGAGCAGGGGATTACTTTCGTAACATGCATTTATTGCTCATTTATTTTAATTTCAATTTGATTCAAATGTTAATTTAAATTCGATCAAAATTAATATCATGTTTAATAATTACAAAAATTATTTTGTAGGATTTCCTATTAATCTTTGAAATCCATACTTTATTTCGATGACCACCTTACTACAAATCAAAAACAATTCTGTATAGATAATGACAGATGTGTTTATGATCGACACATTTAACATTACGCGTATATGTTCTCGATATCTATCTATCTATCTATCTATCTATCTATCTATCTATCTATCTACCTATCTATCTATCTATCATTTGTTGCCAGGGATTTAGATGCTAATGGCTATAGTTTGAGTTATTTTGATGGGAAAATAAATCAACCCTGTTATATATGCTGCAGACAGACTACTTTTCATTGTGTCAAAAATAATTTTTTTCAGTGTTGTCCCATGAAGAGATATACTTAAATATTTGAAGAAATGTTAGGCGTGTATTCACTTTTGTGATGCAGACTATATATATATATATATATATATATATATATATATATATATATATATATATATATATACACACATACATACATACATACACACATTAGAAATAGTTTTCGATCGATCGCGATTTGATCTGTGTAATGTTTATATAATAAAAGTTGTAAAAGATAACTTTGAATTG
>NC_136490.1:88863615-88906115 GCF_053919585.1 Euprymna scolopes
GCTCCACTTCTCATTCTCCTTCTCTCTCACATTCCTGTCCCAGGGTACTGAGAAGTCTACAATCTGCTAGATTTTTGAGACCTTGTCAATAACGACCAAATCCGGAAGATTATGTTCCAATTGCTTGGTCGTTATGACACTTTTGTCCCACCATACCTCTACCTTGCCATCCTCACTTGTTCTCACTTTATCAGGCACCTCCTCAAACCCTTTTCCAGCATACTTCACCCCAACCCTCTTACACACCTCCCAATATATCCGGAGTCTCATGCGATCGTGTCTTTTGCAGTACTCTCTCTGGGCCAGTGCACTATACCCTGCTGCAAGGTGAGCAATTAACTCTGAGGTCTTACCACAAATCCGGCATTCTGCAGCAACTTCCTCTCCTAGAACCACTTTTTTGAACAATCGTGTTCCTAATGCCTGCTCTTGTGCTGCACAAACAAAAGCTTCAGTACTCTTAGCCAGATACCCAGCTCTAAGCCATTGCCATGATCTTTCATCAGCCACTTCTGCTATATTCTGGAAGAACCTTCCATGCATTTTCTTCCTAGCCAGTTCCTCTGCCCTTTCTCTATCCATACGTTTCACATAATCAGCCTTGGTCTCACATACCTCCACTTCATTGGCCACAACCTTACGCATTCACTCCCCACTTCTAACCACATGCTCCTTCAACGACATCTCCTCGGTTCTAATACAATCTTTTACACTTTTCAATCCTCTCCCACCATCTTTCCTCTTTTGATACAGCCTTGCTACGCTACTTCGAATGTGAAATATACCAAACATTGCTAAAACTTTTCTTGTTTTGATATCCATGGCATGCAAATCCTTGTTAGACCATTCTAAAATTTCCGCACTGTATCTCAAAACACTGACTGCCCATGCATTTACTGCTTTCATTAGGTTTCCTCCATACAGTTTCTAATTTGCAATTAGTTTCACTCTTCTAAGATACTCTTTCCTGACTTTTTTTTTTCATTTCTCTGTTCATGATGCCTACACCCTCCTGCACTCCCAAATACTTATATCCTGTAGGATATATGTTCTTTCGTGATTTCTACATTTGGCAGCACAATTCCATTCGAATGAACGTTTACTCCCTTTTCATCACCAGCACCGCACATTTACTAATCCCAAACTCCATCCCAATGTCTTCTGAGTATGTCCCCACAAGTTATACCAGTTTCTCCATTTACTTTTTATTTTTACCGAATATTTTCAAATCATCCATAAACAGTAGATGGTTGAGGCGTATGTCACCAGATCCAAAGTTATGCCCCAGTTTTTCTCTCTTCAAGAGGATGCTCAGTGGCATCATTATCATTACAAAAAGAAGTGGCGATAACGAATCTCCTTGAAATATCCCACGTTTAATGCCAACCTGCCCCATTTCTGTTTGCTGTCAGCACCGTTTTCCATTGAGCCATACTTGTTTCCAAAAGCCCTACCACATTCTCAGCAACCTTCCTCATCAATAGTGTTTCACGGATCCATGAATGAGGAACCAAGTCATAAGCCTTTCTGTAATCGATCCATGCTACGCTCAGATTCCTCTTCTTCTTCGCATCCTGCGTTATTGCTTTATCAATTAGAAGTTGCTCTTTAGTACCCCTCAAGCCTTTCCGGTACTCCTTTTGTTCGTCAGGAAAAACACCATTACTCTCTAGATGTTCATAAATTTTCTCCGCAAATATTCCAGTCGACAGTTTCCACATCAATGGCAAACATGTAATTGGTCTATAATTATTAGCATTTGTTCTTTTTGTAGGATCTTTCCTAATCAATGTTGTTCTTCCTTTCCCAAACCAATCATGGACATCTCCCGACTCTACAACCCTTTGCAGAGCAGAAACTATAGGTGGATAAAGGCATGGAAACTGTTTAAACCAGAAGCCCATCACTTCATCTGGACCAGGTGCCTTCTAGTTTGTCATCCTTCGTATGCTAGCCTAAACGTCATCGATGGTTATCTCAACGTTCTTCATCTGCTGCATTTCTGATAGCCTTTCTCTGACCTCTCCCAACCAGCTAGCCTTCTCATTATATCGCCCTTCGACAGACCAAATCTCACTCCAGAACTTCCTTGCATCTTTTGCATCTGGAGTGTTGTTATTTCCCGTCTGTTTACTACCATTTAATTCTTTATACAGCTGAAACTGATTGTTCCGGAAAAGGTTGTTCTGCTGAAATGCAACCCCTTTTCCAACAAAATTCCTAATTTTCATACCACCAGTGTGGACCTCGTCTTTCAACATTGTTAGAACGTTCATCGTTCCCTTTTCCAGCAATCTATACCTCCATTCAAGCTCGTCCTTAGCTTTCTGTCCTAGTTTAACTCCTTTTCTTATTTTTTCGATTCTACCAATGTCTTTCCGCCACCGTTTAATACTTTCTTCAAGCTGCCTCTGCCAGTGTGGCTTTCTATCCTTCATTTCTCCATTTTTCTTCCGTAATAAGCCAAGACGGTTCGCAATAACGTATGACGCTGCATACAGAAGCCTGTATAATAATAATAATAATAATAATAATAATAATAATAATAATAATGATAATAATAATAATAATAATAAAAATATTATTAAACGATTGTTTGTTTGTATATTATTATTATGATAATAAACAAACAATCTTTTAATAATAGTAAAAGTAAAAAAAATGATAACGAATCATAAAAATGGTAACGGTTACAATGCTGTAATTATTATTTTTTTCATTCTTCATCATCATGTATATAAAACTGTTTATATATTATATATATATATATATATATATATATGTTTATAATATATCTATTCATCTACTATTATATAAAAGGAACTTTGTGTATTTGTGTGTGCATGTCCTTTGCCTCTGTCCTCCTAAACAACCAGGTTGATATTTTTAAAGTTCACACAAATGTACTTCATGTACCTGGCAGTGTGTTTAGAAAGGTTTTCTATCGGAATGTCTTCGATAAATATCGATACTCAAAAAAATCCGAAGGAACAGGGGAGGTTGACTAAAGTTATCGCCTTATACAGCTTAACACCAAAAGTGCATTTGAGAAGTTTTATTACAGCACAAGCAGAAAGGCTGGGTATATAAAATCAACATTATGTTTTGTTCATATGACAGGGGCGCGTTTCAAATTTAGAATACAATTAAACCGTGATAGTTGACTGTTGCATTTGAAACTATAACTTAAGTCATTATCAACGCACAACTAAAAGGACGCGGAATAAAAAAAAAAATCTTTATTAATTCAGGGGTGCGTTCGAAATGGATGTTTCTATTTAGAATACAATGTAGCCATGATACTTGACTTTTGCATTTTTAATTTGAATAACATCCATTATATGAAAATAAGTTAATAAAATCAACAGCAAGGTTCTCTACAATGCAAGGTAAAATACAATGTATTTTAGATTAAGTTATTGCGGGAGGCATGTACAACTTCTTCCTAGCGCATCGGGGTGGGTCTACAATCAGAGCAGGACATTATTTGATTTGATTGAAAAATCAGTGATTTTATCGATTTCGATGAAGATAAAATGTGGGAGTATGAAATATTCGTTGATCCTTATTCAATCCCGCGCTATGTCGGGTCTCCTTGCTAGTATATATATATATATATATATATATATATATATATATATATATATATATATATATATATATATATATATAATATGAATATATTATATATATGAAGTATATGTTTATATATTATATATGTATACATATATATTATATATTATATATGTATACAGTTTATATATACAGTGATGATCATATTTATTGGCACGGTAAAATAAAAGTTAAATTTTGTCTAATAAATTCTAAAAAAGGGATTAAATTAAAGAAAATAACAAAGTATATTATGTATTTTTAACTGGCCTTTCCGATGCAGCAATCGGATTTTAGAAAAAATAAATAACAAAGGAACAACAAACATAATTGCAAAAAACCCTTGTTCAAAATTATTGGCACGGCTTTGTTTTTCTTTTAGTATCAGTATAATATCAATCAATTTCCGGTTTACGTGCTTTCTGAACTTTTTTATAGCCATATTATGCTTGTTTAACGCTAATTCAGTGAATAATTTTTTTCAGATAATTTTTAGATAGCGATTTATTTAAACTATTATAAGTGACTAAATTATAATTTTCAATCGCCATGGTTAAAACTAAGGAACACAGCGAAGACGTCAGGAAGCTTGTTGTAGCATGCCATACCAATGGGGAGGGCTATGATAAGATTTCAAAGAAGCTAAACCTTCCCAAATCCACTGTTAGAGCCATAATAAACAAGTTCAAATCGCAAGGCCACGTTATGAGTTTAGAGGGTAGAGGGAGAAAAAGGATTCTTTCCCCAAGAGATGAACGGAAAATTGTTCGACAAGTAAAACAAAACCCAAGGATCTCTGTTGGGGAGATTGTTGATGAACAGAGCACCTCTGGAGTGAATGTATCTCGACATACAGTTGGTAGAGTTTTGAAGAGAGCTGGTTTAAAAGCATGTCGTCCGAGAAAGACTCCCTTATTGAAGCCTATGCACCTGAAAGCAAGGCTAGCCTTTGCAAAACGTCATATTGATAAAGATGTTGCATTCTGGAAACGTGTTCTATGGACTGACGAAACGAAAATAGAGTTATTTGGCCATAATAAAGTGTCTTATATTTACAGAAAATCTGGCGAAGCTTTCCTGCCTAAGAACACCATACCCACAGTGAAGCACGGTGGAGGCAGTTTGATGTTTTGGGGATCCTTTGCTGCCTCTGGACCAGGGCGACTTGTTAAGGTCACAGGTAGCATAAAAAAGGAAGATTATGTTAAAATATTGGATGAAAACCTGAAAGACTCTGCTAAAGAGCTCTCACTTGGTCGTCGTCGGTGGTTCATGCAAGATAATGACCCAAAGCATTCGGCTAAACTGACTAAGAAATGGCTTGAGGACAATCATATTAATGTTTTGGAGTGGCCATCACAAAGCCCAGACCTTAATCCAATTGAAAATTTATGGAGAACATTAAAATTGAGGGTAATGCAAAGGAAGCCTAAGAATCTTATTCAATTGGAGGATTATTGTCAGGAAGAGTGGGCTAAAATTACTACTGAAGAGTGCAACAACTTGGTTGTAAACTATGAAAAGCGACTGAGGAAGGTAATCAAGGCCAAAGGCTATACAATTGATTATTAAATAAATCGTGCCAATAATTTTGAACAAGGGTTTTCTGCAATTATGTTTGTTGTTCCTTTGTCATTTATTTTTTCTAAAATCCGATTGCTGCATCGGAAAGGCCAGTTAAAAATACATAATATACTTTTTTATTTTCTTTAATTTAATCCCCTTTTTAGAATTTATTAGACAAAATTTAACTTTTATTTTACCGTGCCAATATATATGATCATCACTGTATATATATATTCATAAATGCAATTTCTATCTATATAAGATGTAAATTATTAACTATAAATAAACAGATAAAAATATTAACACAGAGCACAGGTAAATAGCGGCGATTGCTAGTGGTAATCATTCTAAGCTTAAGAAAATAGTGGACACTGGTGTCAGTAACCTAAAATGAAAGTTTATGGATACTATTGTCTTGCATTATTCTGCAGTGGCAGCTAGCGAAATCCATTGGATGTCATAGTTGGCGATTTTTGTTGATTTAGGGCGGGTTTTGCCTTTACAACTGTCACTGACGGTGCATGGTGGCCAGTATCGATTATTTTCATCCCTTGGCGTGCATTGCCATCTAGTAGCAGTTATTACCGTTATCTGAGTTAACTGGAGGATGGCGATCTTTTTAGGAGATTACTGTTAGATGATGACACTGCTGTATTGAGATTGCTATTTGTAGACGTTAGCTGCCTTAACAACTTTTTGTCACAGTCATCAAGTGTTAGTGAATGGCTGCCATGACTGGTGTAGAGTTCGCTGCATTGGTGTAGTTGTTATATAGCAACATGTGTTTTGTAAGTATGCGGAATATGGAACGTGCCATATGTTACATATAGAACTTATACTGTATACGGCAGGTATTGTTTACTTAATAGTTATGTATCTCCCATGTCCAAACTGAGTCAATAAATAATAACGTTAGTATTTCACTACAATTCGTATTCTGCATAATACACCCATATGTAAAATGCTGAGAGCCTGAATGCAATCTGGCACGTTTATTTATGTATAAACGTATATGGTCCCTAAAATAAATTATTAATGATAAATTTTGTGGGGAAATATTTCTTGATATACCTAATTACGTTCCATTGATGAAGATGCGAAGCTGCGCAAGCTATGGCAACAATCCAAAAACCTTGCCGTTTGTATGTTATGCGTGTACGTTTCTGAAAAAAATCGTTATGAACTTTGAAGCATTTAAACGATGTGAAAGTCGTAATTGAAAATACCGTTTATTAAATCAATACAATTTTTCGTAAACACCCCGTGAGAAATTTCTAAAACTTTTAGGTAGAAGAAAAAGAAGAATAATAGAAACAAAGAGACAAAGACTAAGAATGAAAGAATGAAAACAAAATGACAGAAAATATTATTAGAAGCCAACCGTGTGCCGTATAACATTTAAAGAGGTTTGGTGTTTTATCCACTCATTTGTGAAATGTAAAAAAAAAAAATGCCAAACCCAAACATTAAACAGTCCTCACGCAGCATACGAACGGTGCTGAAATAATAACATTATTATGTAGACGTCTAATCTTAACATAGGCAGAAGTGTGTTGTCACTATTCGATACTTTCACCTACTAATTTAATGAACACACATTGAATTTGACTTGAAATTCGATATAACAAATAGTACGATCCGTTTATTCAATCAATAACGTGTCCTGTAATCATCCCGTAAGAAATTTTCGGTAAAGTTCACGTAGAAAAAAAAAAAAAAAAAAGAAGTAGACGAAAATTAAGAAAGACAGAGAAAAAAAAACGAAAGACAAATATAAAAGGAAGCAACCGATGTGTCGTTTAGGAGAAAAAAAAATCATCGGATTTGTTTACGTAGGGCGGAGGAAGAATGACTGAACGGAGAAGAAAACTGAAAAGACCAATAATACGAGGAGAACGTTGTAAAAAACGGAAATGACTGCGAAGAATGCTAAAAATACGTAGTAAACGTTGAAAAAGACGAAAACAACGGAGAAGAAGAAGAAAAAGAAAAAAAAGAAGAAGATGAAGAAAATAGCGTTTCTCTTAAACCGATGTCGTATGTCTGTTTGAATGACGCCATCTTATGTTTTTAACCGTTCGGAAAATACTGGAAATCGCTATTCTTTTAATGCAAGAAACGACTAACAATAGAATTGAATAGACTTTTTGAAGGGAGAGGTCATTATTTCACGAATCGAAAACAAAGACGCTAATGTAAAATGTATTGATAGATGAGTCAAATACGGACGATGAAAGATTAAAATTAGAGTAAATGTAGAGAACTTTCCGGTTCTAATAGAAGTGTGTGAGAAAAATTATTGGGGAAAAAGTTTATGCTACCATCTGTTACGTAGTTTATATTGTGATACTCCTTAGAAATTTATATAAGATTTTATTATAACGAATGAACTCGACGGCAAGTATGTTCAAAATCTACATAAGATAATGGCTATTAGCCTGATCATAATGTGTTTATATATGGCGTGTGTGTTTGCTATGTCATAATGTTATTTTCTTAAAGGGAATATTTGTTCCAATGTTCTTAACATAGAGATTATAACCATTGCCTGGTGTTTTTTTCGGAAGAAAACTATTTTTTTTTATTACAGAACCCACGTCAGGACGACAGCCTGGAAAGAAGAACGAATCGGATGGTATGTTTCCCGTTTTCTGAGCCAAACAGAAAAAGGTGTATATTCGCTATATATAACAGTTGCGCGTTAGTTATTTGTCCCTATTGTGCACAATGTTTATATGTATGTACACCTGCACATGCACAATCACACAGAAAACGAGCAGACACTGAACATACGTACAAGGGAAGGGAACGTTACATGTATTTGTCTTATATATTATATACACTCGCATATACATCACCAATACATTAGACGATGAAGCTTGGATACACATACATCCATCACAGAGACAGTGCGATATGAACATGTTATATATACACTCGTTATATATATCGATAGATATAATTGATATATATACAATGTAAATATATATATATATACACAGAGAGAGAGAGAGAGAGAGAGAGAGAGAGAGAGAGAGAGAGAGAGAGAGAGAGAGAGAGAGACCCTGGTATTCAACAGTATCACCCCAGAAGCAAAGCAAAAGCCAGACTACCACTCAACTGTGGATCCATTTAGACTGACTGTGCCCATAACACCTCATCAGGGATCCATTTTAACATCAGGATCTTTTTTGTTGAATGACTACCTAGCAGACCTCTCACTACCAGCAGATAATGGAAAAACCCCAAACAGCTCCTCACTAGATTTGGATTCTTCCTTGCAACTACCAACACCTATCCAGCACCACTACTTCATATATATATATATATATATATATATATATATATATATATGTGTGTGTGTGTGTGTGTGTGTGCTTCAAACAGATTCAAGACTTCTTTTAATAATAGATGAGATGGTTTCTTTGGAGAAGGGAGGAAAATAAAGCGAGAGGATTAGTTGATTCAAAACGAATGTTTATTATCAATATATATGTATACACTGAGAATTGAACCTTCAACCTTCATAGTTGATTTTTCAAAGCACTCTAATCACTGCGCCCGGGCCCTTAGTAGTTAGCGTAATTGGAAAAATCAATTATAGATATGATATTCTTCTGAAGGTTGGAGATTCAATTCTCAGTGTGTGCGACCGAAAAAATACAACTGCGAATTTCTCAGGATAAATCCAGTCATGTCTGACGGAATAAGAGTATGCTACCCCCATGAAGTAAATAAAGGGTTCCGGTGGAAATTTCGTCCAAAATCTCGAGTTCGACAGAAATATTCCCGAGTTCGACAAGATGCACCTGAAGAAAGTTGGAGGTTAAATCAACCGAAACGTTTGTGAAAATGACATTTAAGATGCGAACAGTAGTCAGTAGTCAAATAATACGAATAACTAACCATTATCTTAAAAATTAAGATACGTAAAAAAAAAACTATGCATAAATAGAATTCAGCTTAATAGACAAATGAACCCAATCATCTAATAAGAAACCATAAAAATGAATAATTAATTAACACTCGTTTTTTAAAGGAATATGCAAATTAATCAATTTTCATGTAATCGCTCGCATATCCATCACTGAGTATATTAGGAATTTTTTTTTTAATAATTTTTAAATAGAAAAAGTAAGCGTTTAATATCAATGTCAGAATGAGAAAAAACTCAATTTTAGACAATATAAGAAGCAAAACACTAAAAGAACATGTCTTTCTCTCTTTTTCTCCTCTAAATGACCGGGCGTATAAAATCAACAGTAAGTTCTTGATAAGATAGGGACACGTTCGAAATGAATGTTTATTTTATTAATTTTTTATTGGCAGTGAAAATATTCAAATTACTATAACTAGGGTTTCCATCAGTTTAAAAGAGAAACCATAAAATTTTAGAATATGTGTTTCTAATGTCATTATTATGTACTTTTATTTCGAATTAGTTTCAAACAATTTCCAGAACTGATATAAGTATGGGCATATGGACCAAAGTGCTGATTCCACAATCTGCGGTTTATTTTTCATTTAGACCAAAGATTTAATTGTGATGCCGCAACATATACAGAAAACTTCGCATCATATGCATCAAAAATATACTAAAATAAGTGTGACCGGTTGGCTCACCCATTGAGTGCGAGTGAGTTTGGTTGTACCAGAAAAAAGTGAGTTTTTAAAGCTTCGAAAAATGATGCTTTCTTCTCTTATCTCTCTTTTTCTCTCTACAGCTGCAATACGACCTGTAACGATATTCCCAGCTTTTGTTTTATCTTCAACTTTTAATAAACATAGGGAGACAGAAGCGGTGATGAAAGCTTGGATTATAGTAACCGTATGAAAAGAGACTAAGGAAGATCAAGCAACATGCAGTGGCAGAGGATGAGAATGATATATATAGAGGCTTAATAAGAAATGCGTGATTTAGTGAGTTAATTGCAGCATAATTATATATATATATATATATATATATATATATATATATATATATATATACTAGAAAGCCGCCACGCGTTGCCCAGTTGTAAAATACGATTTAGTATGATATTTTACTTTATACATATTTTGTATTGATATGATATCGTAAGTCATGCAGGATTCGTTTTTATTATAGAACAAATTCTTTATTGTTTATTATATTGTATCCATATAAATGATTTCTTGTACTCATAAGATTAATTTCAAAAGATTAAAACATGACTTTGGGGCCATCAACTAGAATCGAAATCAAAGCATTTAGTGCTCTAACCTTAGTCGTTACCGTTTCAATTATCGACAAGAAAACGTTCAAAATTAAGCGACTTCAACCTATAAATGTATATTTGCGCATGCGTAGAAGTAACAAGTTTGGTCGACTTACGTCTGCTAAGGTCATTTTTGAAAATTTATTCTTTAGCAGATATTTGTAGTGGTTAAAAAACAAATCAGAATTTGTTGCACACGTCCAAATCTCCTATATATCAAGATTCAAATCTGTAGACCAAAAATTATCACAGTAGTTTGGTAAAGACCATTCTGCACACACACAATGGCAGTTATATATATATATATATATATATATATATATATATATATATATATATATATGACGTTAAATGGGCTGGTAAAAAACAAAATAGACCAAATACAATACGCAAAAGTCCAGCTAGAATTCGTTACTGACAACTTTCTTTCTCAACTTCCAGCACGTCTCTCCCCACTGCCTCTGCCAACAGACATTTTATCAGAAAACTGACCCCATTCCATTTGCATATATGTGCGGTGGAAGATGAGATCTCGTGAGATTCCACGATACTACACCTTATAAATCCATGGCTGCCATCTTTAATTTCTCTTTCTCTCAGATCCCATCTGAAGGTAAGTTGTATGACCGCACGACACACACACACGGGGGCACTTTCCTTTTTGATTATTACATTCAACTCTACAATATATATATATATATATATATATATATATATATATATATATATATATATATATATA
The DNA here is from genome assembly GCF_053919585.1 of Euprymna scolopes. Lineage (NCBI taxonomy): Eukaryota > Metazoa > Mollusca > Cephalopoda > Sepiida > Sepiolidae > Euprymna > Euprymna scolopes. The sequence goes on from NC_136490.1 coordinate 88,874,773, forward strand.
TATGCTATCATGCCGCCCAGCGTTAATATACTCAGGAATATTATATTTCAATTCATTCAGATTTCGTATTTATTATTTTAGAACGCCTAACTCTTCAGCCTTAGTCGTTATTTATCACTCCAGAGTTACCGAAAGATAGACGCGAAAGGTAAAAATTCAGCGAAATTTTGTGCATGTGCGAAAGTAACACTAGGAGAAACAGCTTTATTCGATTTACTCCTGCCAACGTCATATTTTTTCAATTTTGACCCCTTAGCAGCTATTTTTACATGTTCTAAACAAAATCGGAATTGTTCCACACATCCAAATCTACTATACATCAAGATTCAAGTTTGTAAACCAAAAATTCAAAGAGGAATTTAGTAGAGCCTTTCCTTACATACAGAAACAAGGAAAATTGTCTATATATATAAATACATACAAACATACACAATACATACATACATATATATACATGTACTCTTGCTAGAACTTTTTATCTTAAGTGCTAAACAATTATACCTGATGTAGAAAATATGCATAAATAGAACTGAACGTAACAGTTAAATGAATCCAATCAGCCAATAAATAATATTTAATAATGAATAATTAATGAAATTCATTTTCCAAAGTAATGTGCAAATTAGTTAACCTTTTTTTAAGTAGCTCGCATATTCATAACTGATGTAAGTTCTTTTAATACTTTTAAATCGAAAATGTATGCTTTTTTAATGTCAGTGTAAGTTCGACGAAAAACTCAACTGTATATAGACATGTGTAATTACAATAGCATGCCGGGCAACACCGAGTAACCTGGTCGATAATTATTATTAAAAAAAATAATACAATTACATTTTAAAAAATGTGGATTTACAGCTTGTCAGGAATTTAACTCAGAAATAAAATAAACAAAGTCGATTAAGGAATTTTCGGAATAATTGTTAGAAGTAAACAAATTTTATTTAGGTGAAAGATCACCTGTTTGTGTGTTTGGGCACGTAATTGGGATTCCGCTGACATAATAGATAGTTAATCAGTAGAGATCAAGCTTATGACTACATGAAATGCGTAAGCGGGTGACGTGTGAACGATCTCGTTGGAAGCAGAAGGGAAGAACTAGTGAAAATCTAGAAAGAGACTCCACGTATCAAACTTTACCAAGGAATCCATAAGACGAAAAAAAAAAAACGTGTAAAATATATTATATAACTTGTCATTATGGCGTTCTTTCGGGTTTGGTCAATAAGAAGTATGTGTTGTTTTCTTTGAAATAAACATATTGTTATCCGTTTGATTGTAAGAAAAGCTCTAACAGTTTATGTGTCACGTTTGTTAACTCCGTGTATTTGTGAAGGAGCGAACGCACTTACAATGAACATTTTGCATACATGCAGGATACCATGAATATTTATATACTTTGTATACACGCTTTCATTAGATATCAAAGATATTGTTATATACGCCTCTAGAAGATACACGAGCCCATGTAATATATATTGACACATGTAAGAAATACAGAAACGTATATATCCAAACACACTTTATATATATATATATATATATATATATATATATATATATATATATATATATATATATATATATATATATTCGTAAATGATTGAATTCATTCAAAACATATCGCTAAAACCAAAAGAAAACAACATCTAAGTAAATCGCGATATCGAGACAGCTGGCGAAATGGTCCAGGGGTAAGGGTTTAGGCTCATTACCGTTGGGTCCCGATTTCGAATCTCGCTAGATACAGCCACTCTGATGAGTCGTAGACGACGAAACACGTGTCAGTGGATAATTACATTTAAAAAATAATATATATATATACCCCGGCTATCCAACACATACCTACATACATACATATATGTCCTATTATTCTTTTAGATGTTGCAGAGTTGGTCACTTCGCTGCTTCGGTTGCTTAGAGATCTGGGTAAAAAGTACCAGTCAAGAATCCATTCTTGACAATCAGCCAGACAGATGAGGGTTCAGAAATTGGCCCAGTACCTGTTGGACTGGGGTACGCCGCCTGCGTATTATCAAGGAGGTCCATCCGCCAAGGTCTTGTCACCCGGCTTTCGGGTGCGGCAAGTTTATTGCTTGTTGCCAGATGCGCCCCTACCGGGGAATGCCGACAGGGGATGCCCAGGCAATTTTTGCTAGACCAGAGTGCTCCTTCTTACGGGGTGCTGGTTTGACATCTCCACTTACCGACCTTGTGGCAGCAAGTCAATATCTACATACGTACAAACATACATGCGCACACACAGAAATCATTCAAACACGGTAGTGTTTAAATATATGGTTAAGTGGCAGCTTTAGTCATTTAGAACTGCTTTAAAGCTTCAACGCTCACTCATTTTTCGACCAAATTTCAAACAATTATTGCAGGTTATAGATAACCTTCTCAGTTATACTGTGAAAACAAAAGTTATGATGAATTTACTGGTGTTTAAAATCGTAAAAATACGTAATGGGATGAGCGACGTTTTTTATGACTGGTTTCCATAGCAACCACGTCGTTTCAGCGACTATTGTTGCTACCAATTCACCGCTCTCGTAAAAAGAAAAGTAACAAGTGAAACAGAGAAAATGTCGCCATGAAAGGGAGGTAATTGGGGGAATTTATTTAAAGCAAGCGAGTGACATGCATTGTTATTACATATGTGTATGTTATGTTTATGTGGGCAAAAAAATAGACTAAAATTAAAATAAGAACAAGTGAATTTACCGGAAACCAGGAAAAATTATGGATTACAATAGAAAAAATGCGAGCATGAAAAGTAATATGGTTAAGTTTAAACATGGAAAAGTAAAGGACTGGCTGTTAAAACTGGAAAAGAAAAGGACAAGATATTCTAGTAAAAAATATAATGAATTCATAACTAATAATATTGCAGCATTAAGAATGTTTGTAAAAATTCAATTTATAGCATTATATAATCAATTCTTGATGCTGGAATATTTAAAATTATAAATTTTTAATATTTTTTAGTAGAAAATCTTGTCCTTTTCTTTTCCAGTTTTAACAACTAGTACTTTACTTTTCCACATTTAAGCTTAACCATATTACTTTTCATGCTTGCATTTTTCTGTCGTAATATATACATGCTCGTGTGCTATAACTTTTTTAAGCTTTTAAATAGAAAAAGTAGGTATATATATATCAATGTCAGTGTTACAAAAACTCAAACTTTATATATATATATTTTAAGGCATGTGGTGTGAGTTGTAAATTTTAGATATTTATATGAGCCAACATGTTATCCATCTACATTTATATAGATGCATGTATATATAGGCGCATACATCACGCATACGTAAATATTCACATGACGAGACACTCGAACATAACTATTTAATCACTAACAGATCCAATTAAACCATGTAACATTTGTATCATTATAAAATAGAAATGGTAGCTGATACGACCCCTGTCCGCACCCCTTACGCCAATGTTGAAAGTGCTTATATTCCCGTTCTAGACGATAAATTATGGAAACTCTTTCGCAAAATGAGCTTTGATTGCCTTTGATAATGTGCTATTCGAGTTGAATGGCGCCTTCTAGAACATCTTTCGCTATTTCATCAAATGCTCAGCGTTCCAGATCTTACACTACTTCCGTCTTTACTGGAATTGAGATGGAGCTTTTGTAGAGGCCATCAATTACGTTATTTGGGTTACATGGCACGCAGTTTGGCCTGGAAATGATAGCTGATTTGGCAGATTAAATGTCGTTTGCTGATGACCTTATTTAAAAATCACTTTGGTCGATAAAAAAAGGAAACCCTACTTTTTTGCGAAACATGATTTTCTGTGCAAGTGTACTATAGGATTTATTGGAATATCTCGCTCATTTTACATCTGGGATCGAATCAATTCATCGTTTGAAATGGTACATTTTGAATTGAAATAGATTGTTTATTTATTTTCCAATGTATTTAAAACTGAATTTTTCTCATAATTTTTTTTACGTTGTGACCATTTTGATTTCAATAATTCGTTATTTAGAATTATCGACAAACGTTTTTTATATTTGTTAAAACTTCTTTTTCATAGAAATGGGCGCTGAAATTTTGTTTTATATCAAAAGCTTTGGTTTCTATGTGCAATAAAATTTTAAAACCTTTAAATATTTTGATACAAGGAAAACAGACAACTCGTGTAAAGATTAACTAATTTGTATATTACTTTGAAAAACGAGTTTCATTAATTATTGATTCATTATTCATGATTATTTATTGGATTATTCGATTCATTTAACGATTACGCTCAGTACTATTTATGCATTTTTTACATTGGGCAAACGCATATATATATATGTGTATATATATATATATATATATATATATATATATATATATATATATATATATGTGTGTGTGTGTATACCCGTATGTATATAAACAAGATAGCCACAAGCGATTGAAATATTAAATAAAATTTAAATTCTAAATATTTCAAAACTAAGCTGAAATGTTGTGTCAGAGCAAGAAATACAACTTAAAATTTACAATCGCATTTACCGAATATTTGGCAAAAGAAAACAATCAAAAGAGATGAGATATTTAAACTATCCGTGTAGAACACTTGAACTGATAAAAAAAATACTTAAAGAATGGCTACTTTTTCCTTTGTACCAAAAAGTATATGGTTAAAGAAAATATTTATAAAAGCAAATAGAAATCGTTTAAAGTTCGCAAAATCGTAAGAATAATAATAAAAAATAAAACTCTTACTTATTAGAGAGTATAGAGGCACCCTTCCTAAAAAAACCCAGTAAATTCACCACCCACAAAGGGGACATCATTTTATAGCGCCATATTTGATTTATCAGAACTCATCCATAGTTCTGAAGGTTTCGGATAAAGGTTCAAAATTTAAAGTAAGAAGTTATTCACGAACTTTAAGAAATGCTTTCCGATAAATATTAATCATAAAAAACACCTTAAAGTTTAATCAGATTCAATTTCTCATCACAAATTCTTCACTGAATTTACGAAATTAAAAATACTTACATAACAAACTCAAATTGCGGCCATATATATTTATCCCCTTCGTAAATAAATGTTCCTTTAAAAATTTAAAAATTGAAGTAGTCCTATAAATTCTTATCTTGATGTTATTAAAATATTTATTATTTAATTAACTAGCATTAAGAAAAACCATTATTACTATTCAAGGTTTACTTACAGTCAATTATTTCATTAAAGGACAAAGCAAAATGCATAATTGGCTTTATTCTTAGAGTTATTGTCTTTACATTTGAGACTCAAATCCACATCTTTATATAATATTAATTATAAACTAAACAGTTTCAAAGTTAAATCATTTTCAACATTTGCTTTATCCATTTCTTTCTATTGAATGTAAAATTACCCTACTAAATCAAGAGAATTAACTAACATTCAAAACCATGTAAAGGATAATCCCTCCCTACCCAAAACCATTGCATAGTTATACTGACAATTATAATATAATTATTTAATCTTAATATCTAAGTTTCTTTTTAATTATTATTTATTATTTACTAATTTTTACTTTTTTTTTTTTTTTTTTTTTTTACAAAGGCATCACCACATTATCAAGGCCCAGAGGCCACTCAAGGATAAGGGTTAAAGAGTGTACAGTAGAAATTGGTCAATATAGTAATCATTAGTAATGAAAATTTGGTAAATTTAATAACTTATATGGAACGGCTCATCAAGAACTTATTTACTTTAGACTTGAACACAACCATATTGTAGTCAGCCGGAAAGCAGGAAAACGGAAGACAATTCCACAGGCGTGCAGTTCTAAGAAAGAAGCTTTGTTCATGGAATCTACGTTTAGGTTTAGGCACAGATAAAGAGTGGGGGAAATTATTGATAGTGTTTACAGCTAGACGAGTGTTTCTTGTGAAAGTTTGGCGAGGGGGGACCAAAGATTGAAGCTCAGTTGAACACTTTCCATGAAAATAACGATACATCAGAGACAAACTCGCAACATCTCTTCTGTGAGATAGAGGATGCAAGGAGGAGAAAAGGACATCTCCTACGAGGCTACGAAGTCTATTTTGAACTCTATCAAGTCAGGACAAGTCCTTTCTAGCAGCTCCTGCCCAGATGTGGCAACAGTATTCCATCCTTGGACGTACCTGGCTCTTATATAGGTAGAGAATAGCATCAGCAGTGAGATATCTACTGGATCGATAGAAAGATCCCACCATTTTTCCAGCGGCCTTGGCAACAGATTTGATATACGTGTTCCATTTAAGATCAGGAGTAATGGTCAAGCCCAGAAGCTTGTCAATTTACTTATTTTTTTTATCTAAATATATATATATATATATATATATATATATATATATATATATATATATATATATATATATATATATTATAGAAGGTAAAAGAAACAACGGTACCGTCGGTTTCAAATCCGATATAAGAGGACTAGTTTATGATTAAAAAATATTGACTTCTATTAAACCTCTGTTTTTATCTGTTCTTTCTGGAAATGCTTATCTACCGTTGTTATTTTTAGTTTACATTTAATTTCTTTATTACAGAATTTTTATTAAGTTTTTGCTTAAACAATCAAAAACCGAGGTTGAAAAGAATATAATATATTTATACCATAAACTGGTCTCCTTATATAGGATTTGAAACCAACGGTACCGAGGTTTTTCTGACCTTCTGTAAACATTTTAAATAAACATTATCCTCTTATTTTGATTTTTTTTTTATAATCAGGCATTTTGCTGGGTTTTACCGACAAACATCACGTCAATAACAAGCGAGTTTAGTAATAGGAAGGAGCCTTCTCTTAATATAAGCAAACAAAATGGCCTCGAGCAGAGTTTCTATAAAAGCCTAAAATTTCAATTTTATTTTCAAATTTATAGAGAACTTGAAACATTATATACCTTAGTTTCTGTATTTTTGAAGATTATAAAAAATATTCATTAAATTAGGAAATCCTATTGTTTATAATAAAAAATGAAAGTCCTTATTTAATTAGAATATATATTTTTTACAAGATGGCTCGATTCACTCGTAAAGGTGTTGTAAGGATGAATTAAATTAGTCCTGTTTAAATAAAGGTAAACGTGAATTTTTACTATAAAAAGTCAATTTTTAATTACTTCACATTTCAACACATCCGACAAAACAATTCGTCCTGACATCGATCCGATTAATACAGAAAGGTACAAGGACAATGACACTACGCTGACAATATATTCATTGAAAAATACTTTAAAACTATTATTTATAATTAAATAGAATACGGCAAGTGGGTTGCAAATCCTTACAATATTGCCAATCAATACTTCTCAAAATTAATGGTTAGTAGAAATAATTTAATTATCTAAATTATTTTTTCCAAATAATCCTGGATCTCAATTTCTTCGATAAACTATGCTTAATTCAATGATAATGATTGTTCGAAATATTAATTTTTCTTAAAGTTTTATTGATTTTATTAACATTGGCTTTAAAGACTTTTTCGTAATGTTCATGAAATATATAAATAAATATTTTAATTGTAAACATACATGATGTTTTATTTTCATAAAAAAAACTAAAATAAATTTATGCATTTTTTAGTACTTTAAACTATAACTTTAGAAAAGGTATTTTTGTGTATAATACCTTTTCACTCTGCTTAAAAAATAATGGATTTATTTCGTGATCGTTAATTAATAAATACTGAACATTTCATCCTGAATTTTTGTGAATTTTTAAGTTAAAGTACGGGTCAAAATGTTTATACATTTTTGGGTTCGGACATTCATTTTGCACGTACCTAAAATTATCATCTTTATGTGAAAAATTTTGTCCAGTCTCGCATGCCGTAAAAATAACGACAGAGCAATGCCATGTAATGAGAATGGAACAAGTCATAAGCCTTACAGATCATGTAGACCTTCGGGACAGAAAAATAACTTTTTACTGTTACATTACATAACCATTTTCGGGTATCTAAAACTTATCTAGTGGTTTCGATGCGCGAATATGCTTGAGTTTTTGGTTGTTGTTATCTGTTATCACGAGTGATTTTCTGTATTCATCTGACGAAGGTAAGAACGAATTTTCTTCTTGGATGTATTGAAATGTGAAGTAAATATCTGATCGATTTCACTATGAATATGCAAGAAACTAGGTTCATTGGCTTTCGTTTATTTCGCATATGACGTGAAGACATTTTCTGTATGGTTGCAAAAGTGATTAAATCCTCTTAAATCCTCTTTATTTTTTCGATCTTTTTTCTGTCGTTAGTTTTGTCGATTCTATTCATTTATATATTACCATGTTTATCGATTTAGTCAAATTTGTATTAATTTTCAGATTGAAATTCACACAACCGAAGTCTTTTGATAAAAATTATTACTTATTAAAATGTATCTTCTTTTTCTATATATCCTCAATATTTTGTCTCATTTAATCAAAAACAAGACAATATTTGATAGTATGGTTTAAATAATGATGATGATAATTTATATGATGTTTCACTTATATTTATACTTTTTCAAAGCTCAGCAGAAAAGATGTTATTCCATGATGATTTTCAAAAGCGGCTTAAATAAATGATTGTCTTGTGTAATTGATTTCTCATTCAATCGTTTTATTCAAATACATATAAACCACATCTTCGAGAATAAATTAAGGAGATGCCGTTTAAAATAGTTGAAAATGAAAATAACTGTTCTCGTTTATACGCAAACTAATTACTTGATTGGCAATTTTCTTATTTCGATTTTTGTGTCCACCATCATTCGTATTTGCGTTTAAATTGAAAGTGATGCCATACGAACGTGAATGATCTTTTTGGTAAATTGCAGAAATGTTCAGAATTAAATCATTAAATCATTTCTTCAAAATGTTATTTAGCATTTTATTTATGCAATTTTCATTAGTTTCATGGCAAAATTCTACCACGTTTGCATTTTAACTGTCAGTGAAATTAAAAAAAAATGTAATCATTGAAGAAGAAACAAATCAAATGAAAACATGTTTAAGAAATGGCGGTGTAATCAAATAACACCAAGGGATAGTTTACGGGCTGACCTTTTATAAGGGCTACTAATTTAAATACTTTAAAAATTACAATTTCAACCATTATAACGTTATTGGAGAATATTATAAGACTTTATTCTCTTTGTGATTTTCTATAATGACTAAATATGGTGCAGCATTTTCATTTATGTATTAATTAATTAAAATAATCTAAACAAATCTAACCTATTTCAATATTTAGTATAATTAATTAAAAAAAAAACAATAGTACATCTGGTGATGGGGCTACTTACCCGATTTAGGGAAGGCGGAAAATTTCCCGATCGCATCTCCTACGCTATCGCCGATAACTAGAAAAAAAAGCATAAACAGGCACAATTCCTAGCATACATAAAATCTCAACTTTGTGCCGCATACAGCAATAGCGGGGAGGTTTATAAATAGCATCAACTGGCTATTATTATTGGTTATTTCGAACCATGACTGCAGGATAGATGCAAGCAAAAGTTATATTGTTAACAAATCAAAAGGTTTGGGAATGCAAAGTCATGTTTTGCCGATCAAATTAGGTGATATGATATATAAAGGTAGGTTTAGAAACAATAGATTAGTTAAGCAGTTTGTGATACACGAATCAAGTTTGCGTGTGGCCACGTAGAATGATCTTCCTTATGACCACTTAAAATGTCAGTAGCAGTAAAAACAACTAAATATTTAGCGATTACTGAATTAAGGTAATATTTTAAATATTCTATGTTGTTCGCAGTTAACATGACACCCCATGTAGGTAGCATGATAACTATCTGATAAAAAATATCGGCATACTCTACATGAGTGAATTGACTATATATTTTAAATGCGAAACTTTAAATTGATCACCATGTATGAGATATGATAATTGTTTTAGATTCTCATAGCATCGTTATGTCATATTACGCCATTGTCTTTTCATATTGGCAATCATAAAATGCTATTATTACGAGCTCTATTTTTAAATTCTAAAGACTATTATTAATTTGTTAGCCAATCTTTTCATTTGTATTTACTTAATTTTTTTTCTAACGAACTTTCACATTTTCTAAAGAATCTGTTACACAACACAATATTGAGGACTTAAAAGTAAAGACACTTCATTTATATAAACTCAAGTAAGAGGCGACTTTAGAAATAAAGTTGCCCATTATATTCTTTTGCCCCCGCCTCCAAAAAATAAAAAATAAAAGAAAAGAAACTTACAAAAATAACGGAAACAGTAAAATAACAGCTCGGAAAAGCGAAAACTGCACGTACCATGCACATTAGCTGACGATCATGTGATGATGAAAAAATAATTAAGAAATACAGTGCCTGTTTAATAAATAGATGCGTTCCCACTTATGAGTCACACCCCATTGTATTCTGGAAAATTAGCCAACGTAAGTTCGTAGCTAAACTAGTGCACACCAATCTACCAAAACTGCTGTGCACTATGTTAACCACCTTCACCTGCTGTATATTAAGAGTCGTTCATTAGTGCTGTCATAAAATATCAATAATAGAAAATATACACCGAGACAGAGATAAATGAATGAATAATCACTAATGCATTAGTAGAATACTTAACCAACGCGGCGATTTAAATATATATATATATATATATATATATATATATATATATATATATATATATATATATATATATATATATATATATATATTTCACGAAAAGAAAGGCTCATAATATCGTTGTCTATCCCAACTTTCTGTAGCGGTGAGCGTACGGAAGTACATACCACGAATGTGAGATGACGCTAATGCGTAATTTGTTTCATCAGTTATATGATAACGAATATGTTTCTACACCTGGACGGAGTGAGTAAATTACATATATTTGCCAATGACACACCACATCTGTTAGAACAGCAGGAAAAATAGATATTATCAACCCTAACCAAAAATTAAAAAAATAAACTTATCAAAAATATACAGATCAAAAATAATACAACAACGAAAAAATTAGAAAAAAAGCAATATTAAAAACTAACAAGACCACCTCACATGTCAATACAAATCTTGTCTTCTAAAGCAAATTTCACCAGGCAAACCTTAAAACTACCAGTAAATTCGATGGTTGCAAAAAGAATATACGGGCTTGTCCGAGATATAATCGACAACAAACTCTGGGAAATCATTAATTACAGACCATGATTACAAACAATAGCTGAATATACTATATAATCAAGAATTTGCTGTAAAATTTCATAAAATAAAAAACTGGATCATTGAAAAGGAAGGCTATAAAAGTACAAACGCACCATTTACAAATAAGAAGCATTCTCTACAATGGTGAGTGTGAGATTACTATTTCTGATGTATCAGTGCTAAACAAAAGTTTTATCTTCGTTACAATCACCAAACAGATTCATTATCTTCATATAATAACTTCAATTAAAATGCTAATCATAAGTGAATCCAATGATAGAAAGCGAGGCAGGCAGTCTTAAAATCAAAGGAAAGAAGAAATATTGGCCAATAAGTTACTAAGAAGTAATTATGATATCATAATATTACTACTGAATATAATCAATGTAACATTGGTTAAGGATAGTGATGAATATCTCAACAAATTAGCAGTGCTAAGATATGGTGGCTACAGTAAAGTAAAGAAGATGCGTATCCTGAAGAGAAAGCAAACGTTGTGACAAATCTTCATTAAGGATAAGAATCTCATACTCCAGCAAACTACAGACATCTAGTTTAACCTATATATTCGGCATTTCTAAGATTAATAATAATTATATTCTATTGTGAGAAACCGAGGTCAGCATGCCATCCATTGAGCCGCTTCTGGTAGATATGATTACAAGTAGATAGCCGTTGTAAGTCAATAACTTCACCACTTTGCAAAAGAAACCAACAACGACATCGTTCATTCCAACAAGATGGTGAATCTAGGCGTAGTAATTTCATGTGGAGAAGCATCTACTAATGAGATACTGAATGGGGAGGGACACACTTATATACCAATATATAATCTGATGGAGATATCGACTTTCAACTCTGAAATGGGATCTAAGATATACCGACAAGAAGAAGACTTGAATATCGGGTGACACTTGCCCTTAGTACTGATTAAAATGTACTTGGAATACTTTAAAGAAATGGTACTAGTATCCACACTAATAAATCCGACAATGTGCCACTGATATATGAATGGCACTTACATACGTAAACCTCATCGGAAGAATGTTTAAGCATTAATGGACATGTGAACGGCATCTGTCAATATATTCAGTTCGTTATAAATAAAGACCACATAAACAAATTGTCCGCTGTTTATCTTTTGTTTCAGTCGAAATTCTCAAAAATCAAATGGCCATTTCCTAGGGGCTAATACTTGATCTCTATGTGAGATACATACATACGTGTGTAAATATGTGCAAATGTGTGTGAGATACATACATATGTGTGTAAATATGTGCAAATGTGTGTGCATACACATACTTTGGAGATTAACGACACATAATATAGGTAGGGTGTATACAATATTAAATACAATTCTTTGAATTTCACCCACGTTAGACTTGAGATTTTACTACTTCTTTTGTATCCTTTATTACATGATGATATGTGTTGCCTGATTTCATATTACAGGTTTGCTGTATTTGGATTATTTGCCACACTTTTTGCAGATATGTTTTATCAGATTGTAAGGCCAAGTAAGTTCATCTTTATTTTCGAATTAGCATTTACGGCTCGATCAATATCATGTACAAAGTTTAATTATATTTATTACATATGAGAAGCAGTAATCCAGCTGTCGTCATGATTAGCATGTTCTTATTAATTTACCAGAGTTTCTCCTACGAACAATTCGTATTGATTATTCAGAGAGGTGAATATTTCCTGTAGTGCGAGTGACAACAATTCTCCCCAAATTTCGAGTAGGATTTGCAAATTAAATTCAATTTTTATGGTATATTTTGATTATAAAATTGTTAGGTGAAAATATGTAATAGTTATAAAACGTCTTACCCTCCCCATGTTAAAAATAGATTTTTAAATAATAACATTATTATTTCAACATGATCCAAAATGTGCTTAAATACTATTCCAGTACAATCTTTTCCTATCCAGTCTCGGTCTTGATAATGCCATCCCTTTTCGCTCTTTCCTTCATCTCGAACATTACTCTTAGGAGGCTATCAGATGAAAGTAGTTTTTGTATATCATATGCGCTAGCCTCAATATTTTCTAGCTATATTTCTAGTTTTGTTTACATACTACCATTTTGTTCCAACTTAACTGTCGTTAGTAAAAGGAACCTGGCTATATAGTTTGGTATACGCACTCTAGAATTTTTGCTTAATTCATCGACAGTTGGTATCAGTAACATAGTTTGTATGATGTCAATTGGATTCCATTTTTTAGTGTTATTTCCATGCTTTCCCGCACCGATTTTAGTAGTTCTACAATTTTTATTATTAGACAAGTGTTAATGTGCCATGACTTCTTCAATTTCTACCAAATTACATGCATTTACTCAGCTTCATCCTGTAATAAAAGTATTTTACTTTTCTTTGACTATTTTCATGAAATGCGTGTGTTTGTATTTTAATGTCTCGGAACATTGTATGCATTTCACGTTCTATCATGTTGATACCATTTACCTGTGTTTGAAACGTCACTTGCACACTCTACCCAACCTATTTTATGGTACTCTTGATTGCATTCACCTATGATCTGATTTTAGATATTTGTCTTTTTGTTTACATAATCTACATTTGCTGATTTCACATGTCGTGGATGTCCTGACTATTATCTATTTTTATAATCTTGCGTTTTTCCCAGCTATCAGTAATGATTGTTTTCTTTTTTCGTAGTCATATCCATGTTTTCAATTTCTCTGCATTATAAATCATCCATGTAATGGCTTCTGTTCATATTCTGTTCTCTTCTTCTTTCACGTTTCTTCTCTTTTTCATATTGTTCGCTTTTGCTCTTTTATAACAGTAGAATCAGCCTTTCTTTAATTCTTTTATGTATTTCTCTAGTACTTTAAATGACTTTTTCTAGCAAATCTCAATACTTACGGGTCCCATGCCACGGTTCCATTTTGCACAGAGTCAATAAAAATCAACATTAGCCTGTATGCCTTATTCATAATTAGCAGCCATTTTTGCAGTTTCGTCTGCTGCTTACTTTTAACAGGATTGCACTTCCTTCGACATACAACATTTTCAGTGGTTAATACTGTTATTACGTCTACTGTTCATATTCGTTGGCATCCGTCAGTCTAGTAGACTATGGGGCTGCACCTGTAGAGGTGATTAAACACCGTCTACTGTGGCTGAATAAGCCTATTTTCGCTCCACATTATCTGTTGCAAACGTCGCAGGTGAAGGTCGGTGCATCGTATTGATGGTCTGTTGAAGTTTGTTGACTGGCCTTTCTGAATAGTTTTTTGGTCTCCGCCCGTTCTGTTATGGACCTTTCGTGGCCGTTTGTCTCTAGATGGTGTGAACTTTAGCTTTGAGCTCACATCTAATGGGGTCAATATCACCTGCTTTCATGTCGCGTTTGCACACGTTGATATAGCAGAGATAAGGACGACCAATTTTTCTTTTGCCAGTAGTGAGTTCACCGTAGAGAATGTCTTTTGGGATTCGCCTATTGTTCATGCGGGGCACGTGGCCAATCCAGCGTAGGCGTCTTTGGCGAAGGAGGGTGAACATGGAGGAGGTACCAGCCCTTGCGAGTTCAGCGTTGTTTGTAGTTTTTTCCCTCCAAGAAATTCCAAGAATTCTCTGCAGACTACGTGTGTGAAATGTGTTCAGTTTCCATTCTTGATGGCTGTAGGTTGTCCATGCTTTCGTGCCATACAGAAAGGTGCTGATGACACAGACCATGTAAACATTCACTTTTGTGAAGATGGTGAGATGCTTATTTTCTCCACACGAATTGTCAATTTTGTAAGAGTGGTAGATGCCTTTTCGATGCGCTTGCTGAGTTCTACATCAAGAGATAGGGTTTCTGATACTATAGACCCGAGATATTGGAATTGATGGACTATTTCTGAGCATCGCCCACTCATAGTGATGATGGAAGATGATGAGGTTCCTTGTCTCATGGCCTGGGTTTTCTCCAGGCTGATGGTGAGGTTGAATTCCTTGCATTGGAAAACCCGTCCATGAGTCTTTGAATTCTTTCTTCAGTGTGAGATGCTACTACTACACCATCAGCAAATGTTGTATATTCTTTATCATCGAATTTATCCTTGAGGGGTACCAAATTTAGCTTTCGTTACATTTGAATATGTTACATAGAGTTCTTCATTTAGGGGTACTTTTTACGTTCGGGTGTATACACTGTATAACATCAAAGATTCCGTGTGCGTATGATTGTCTCTAATATAAATGGTTGTGTGTTTGATTATCATAAAGGGAATCGTGTGTGTGACATGTAATTTCTGAACCTACCTCTGTTTCTTCTCGCTGTTGAACCATCTGGCAATTTCTCATCCTGGAGGGAGACTTGATACCTGTTTGACGAAGATTTATCACTCCAAGACGATGAAATGGTTTTATAGTTTTTTTTATTTCACTTTCCCCAGAGGTTCTGCAGAAGTGGAAGTGAAATCGGCTTGTGTTAGTTCTTCTTCACACACGTCAGTGTTCGTCTCCCCCCTCCCCATGGGGAGACCACGGAAGAACGTCTGTCTTCTTCAAAGCTCAAATCAAATCTCACAGATCTAGCCAACCACGTCACACATACGTAATTTGGTCAGCTGACCTTTGGTTCTGGTAAACGTGTCTACCTCCACGTTTACTCACCTCTCTCTCTCTCTCTCCCTCTCTATTATCTTATAGAGACACAGAGAGAGAAAATAGAAAGAGTAAGAAAGTCAGAGAGGGGGGGGAGAGATGCTCGTTAACATTCCTCCACCCCTTTTTTATCAAAATGTATGGCAAGCCATACATTTTTAATAACTAACTAACTAAAAAAAATAATTATGTCCGAAGTACATCTATATTTTTTCACTTTCCGGACTCACCCCTTTTCCAAGAAAGATCAGGCACCAGTACTCTTCTACTACACTATCAACCCTTCTGCTGCTTCTCGAAAGTCTCTCCTCGACATTAACTTGCTTCCAAGTTAGACAAAGATACAGCTTTGCAGATATACATCTTGTCTAGGCGGTCGCATTGTTGGATATTTTCCACTGACTCTGGTCTTTATTTGGACCACTTGGCCAAACAAATGGAGACTCCATTTTCGATCACTTCTTCGAAATGGGGCCAGCATATCGCAATTACGACCAGAACGTCGGATGCTCCATGTTGGTGGTAGCTTTATCGCATGGGGACTCGAACCCCAGACCCTCAGATTAAAAGTCTGATGCTCTACCAACCCAACCATCCCACTCGCGTTCTCGACTTTCAGCATAGGCCTAAGTCCCAGTTTTTTTCCTTTACTGTAATGCCCTGACGTCTTTCTCTGAGTAGTCCTATTACTGGAGCTTTGTTCTATTCTATCTACTACTTCGGGACTTCACAAAGCTCTTCTACTAACTCCCTTGGTTGGTCTAAGCCAAGATACGACTTCACACTGATTCACTCGGAGCCTATTTGAGTTCCTGGAACCCGACAAGATACGGAATCGTCACTCCCTAACTAATGCGCCAAAGCTTACTTGCGCATCGATTTCTAACTAAGTAGCTTTCCCTTTGTTATTTTTCCGCATTCCCAGCAAGTCCCAAGATTCCAACCCAGATATCCCTCACACATTCCTCTAAAAAAATAAAAAAATAATAAGGCTCTATCTTGTCCCTTACGTAATCTGCATCTTTCCCTTTCTTCTATCTCCCCGTGATTAGGCTTGGTACCGACTGTCCAGTCGCTCCGTACCCTGAGGAATTATCGCGACCTCGCACGCCAGACTTTTGTTGAACAAGACTTATTGCCGTTGCTTGGGCCTACGTGGCATCTTCCAACTCACTGGAACCACTAGTATTGTTTTAACAGGGTACTCATTACTCTAAAATAGTATTTCCCCTGCCAAATTTTCTAATTTGTGACAATACCGTGGCTTATAAAAAAAATAAAACAACAGAAAAAACTGCTTTCTACAGCCTAATCGCCTTGTAATTCTCATGAAAAAAATGCAACTACGCGCTAAACGTCCCTAAAATATAACTAAACCAACCAAATCTATTCCAAAATAATTTAATTTAATAATACCAATTAAATTCACCCAGCATGTTTTTTTTTTAAATTTTGGTACCTTTAATTCACAATAGGGTAACATTTTATTTTCCTAAGTACTTGCATACATATTTCATTCATCTTCTCTTGAGCGATTCGTAACATAATGGCCACGTCAGCCATTGCACCCCCTCTGCCCCTTACACCATGTCAGAGGGCATTTCATTTGCTCTCTGAAGTTGATTACAACTAGATCCGCTCACGCTGGACAGAATACATTCCGTTTACTGCTATGTCAGAAAAAACTTTTTTTTTTCCAAAGTCGGTAAGCGCAATATGCCTTGAAGACACATAGCTTCACGGAAAACATCGGATTTCCACACATGAAGTACTCAAACTTGCTCCATGTTGATTCTACTCGAAATCAACAGAAATCACGATAAAAAAAAATAAAATTCGAATCATTTCCCGAGAATAATGAAATTAATAACTACCCATGTAATTCAACACCTCTCCAAAATTCTAACATGCTTGCCACAGAAATTAAATTCCATTCACGCCCCACTTTTTTCTTTCATTTCTTCATATAGTTTATTTAACCCTATATTTATCCCTTTTTTTTCTACCTTACTTATGTGATCAAAACGTCACTCATGTCGAATAGAACATTTATTCTACTTTCCGAAAATTGAAATTAATACCGACTGACTCTTCCGAAACTTTTTTTTAAAAAATCATTTATTACACTGTTTAAATCTTATTTCTTTCTCTTTTTCCCTATTTTATTATTACTATTATGATTATTAATTAATTAACACGTTCTTTCTTTTATTAATCATTCTTTCAATAGACCCCACAAGCAAAGATTTCACCTCACCATTCTGCGAAAAAAAAATACATGTCAAAGAACAATAAAATTCTGCCAATACCGTTTGACAACACATCAATTACATAAAAATAATAAATTAAAAAAATACAAAAGTATCCTATAAGCAATCACAAAGTCCCATCTCACTAACAACAAAATTCCAAATAACAAAACACAGATTCGTGGATACTCCTTTTGACCACGTCATCAAGTAGGTCGGCTGCATAGTGCATCATCTTTTACCATTCCACAGAATTCAAAATTAAAGAAAAATCACAGTCGTTTACGAAAAAAAAATACCTAGACATTTACAATTAAAATACAGTCGTTTCTAAAATAAAATAAAACGACTCACTTATAAAGTCTCAGACAACTCGATCGAACTAAAAATTGTCCATGTCAGAAAAAAAAAAAATTCTAAGAAATAAAATCGTACAATTAGTGAAAAAAATAAAAAAAAATCACATTTCAGAACCTATCCATTGTTTTTCATCAAAAGTACATATTGTTTTTCCTTAAAAGTTACGCTTAGTTCACAGTTTAAAAATGACACAAAATATTCATAACAACATTGACATGTTTATCTTTGTGGTAAAGGCTCGTTACAGTCATATGTTCTATTTCTTTTTTTTTCTTTTTGTTTTTCTCACTGGCTGTTGTTAAAAATTTACAAAATAAGGTCATTCTTTGATTTTCCCTTCTAATTTTGACATTAAGTGATATTTTTCTTCGTTCATAACGAGCTAATTCCCAATACGATAAACATTTTTTAACTATTTTCTATATATAAAGTTTTACATCTGTGTGGCTGTATGTCTTCCTTTTCTTTCTTCGTGAAAAGGTTGTACGTGTGTATTGCTTTTCTTTTTTTTCTTTTTTTTTCTTAATTATTTTTCTAATTCGCCTAGTGTTTTAATGGACCCTACGTTGTGTGTGTGTTGATTTGTATTTTTTTTTCTACTGTTCTTTCTTTTTTTTTCTTTTTTTTTTCAGACATTTTATTGTGTTTTTCTTGTCTTTTTTTCGTCCTTTTTTCCCCGTTTTATTTTCTTAAACACAGGTTCGATTATCGCATCGGTGATGCGACTGGTCGACGAACACCAAATTGAATATGTTACATATCGGTATCATCGAATTTATCACTAGGGGTTATCCTTGAGGGGTACCAAATTTAGCTTTCGTTACATTTGAATATGTTATATAGAGTTCTTCATTTAGGGGTACTTTTTACGTTCGGGTGTATACACTGTATAACATCAAAGATTCCGTGTACGTATGATTGTCTCTAATATAAATGGTTGTGTGTTTGATTATCATAAAGGGAATCGTGTGTGTGACATGTAATTTCTGAACCTACCTCTGTTTCTTCTCGCTGTTGAACCATCTGGCAATTTCTCATCCTGGAGGGAGACTTGATACCTGTTTGACGAAGATTTATCACTCCAAGACGATGAAATGGTTTTATAGTTTTTTTTATTTCACTTTCCCCAGAGGTTCTGCAGAAGTGGAAGTGAAATCGGCTTGTGTTAGTTCTTCTTCACACACGTCAGTGTTCGTCTCCCCCCTCCCCAGGGGAAGACCACGGAAGAACGTCCGTCTTCTTCAAAGCTCAAATCAAATCTCACAGATCTAGCCAACCACGTCACACATACGTAATTTGGTCAGCTGACCTTTGGTTCTGGTAAACGTGTCTACCTCCACGTTTACTCACCTCTCTCTCTCTCTCCCTCTCTATTCTCTTATAGAGACACAGAGAGAGAAAATAGAAAGAGTAAGAAAGCCAGAGAGGGGGGGGGAGAGATGCTCGTTAACACAAACAGTAGTTCCCTGATGGTAACTGGTTGGACTTGTTCCTGGACGGCCATCCGATATGGAGCGAAGGTAAACTTCGTCTTATGACGAATTGAAAGCCTATCTCACGATAAGGGAAATGCCAAATAGCATAGGTCTAAGCACACATCCCTGTTTGACACCGTTTTTACACCAAACTCAGCAGAGGTGTCTCCATCGAATTGCACAGTGCTCATCACAGTGTCATGAAATAACTCTTATAAGGCTCAGGAGTTTGGGAGGGCAGCCAATGAGAGCCAGCATCTTGAATAGCCTATCTCTACTGACTAGGTAGAATTCCTTAGTAAAGTCAATGAAGTCAAGGTGCAATTGCCTGTTTTGTTCTCTGCACCTCTGGAGGTAGCGTAGTAAGTTTATCATGTCAATGGTGGAACGTTGGGAGCGAAGACCACACTATTATTCAAGGTATATACTCTCAGTATGAACCTGCAGTATGATCATGAGGATGCGGACAAACAGTTTGCCAACGATGCTCAGTAGCGCAATACTCCTATAATTATTGCATTTGTTGCGATCCCCTTTATTCTTCTATAGGGTAACTATTTGCGTTTCTCATATCCTGGGGAACAGCACCTTCTTCCCAACAACGTAGCAAGAGTTGCTATAATGGCTTGACGAGAGAAGTCACTCTTGATCACTTCGCCTAGGATGGAATAAGTATCTGGAGCCTTCCGCAGAGGGAGTTCGCCTTAATAATTGCCTTATCATTCGCCTTAAAGACAACATCGATGGTGGGTGGTACGTCTAGCTCGGCTAATTGTGCATAGTGTGGAACGCTATCGAGGGCGCTTTGGATTTCTTTGTTTTTTTTTTTTTGTTTAATTGAGCTCAGAGTAGTGTCAAGTTGTTTGGATTTGTCTGTTAGAATTTCTCTTTTCTCCTGTCTTGAACTTCAAAAGAGGCAGTTTTTACAGCGCGTAAACCGATTGTTTTCTTAATGCCGTCATACATTACCTTGGTGTTTCAGTATTTGCAGATGGTTGTTGTTGCTCCAATACTCATTTATACAGTAACGTACTGTTGACTTAACCTTGTTCGAAGGGTCAATATAGTCTATACTTAGGTTAATTTTGAAGAGCCCCCTCTTGAACTCAATGAGAGGATGTAGTTTCTCAGAGTTCGCATCGTACCAGTCAATATTTTGTCCACCCTTTCTCCTCCCATAAGCTGAGATTGCAACAGAGTATGCAGCCTTCTTCAGATTTTCCCACATTTCTGTGTCCGAGCCGTCCGAATGGATATAATCAGCTGCGAAATTATCCTCAAACTGTCTGACCCTGTTTTGGTGTTTATTCTTGGTTACATCGAACTTTGTTTACCAGCTTGTTTGGTGCGGAAGAATTTCTTTGTTTTTATTTAACTTTGCATCGTACAAGTGTCACCGTCAGCACTGTGAGTAGTTCTAGTGAATGTGAAGTTAGGTAGGAGCTTTTGGTGAGCATCAGATGGAGTTGGGGGCCAATGTTTTGATCTTGGGTGTCTCCATGATACTCGATGATGGAGTTTTGTAGAGAAGAAAGTGCTGGTTTCACAGACGTCGACATTGAGCAGAGTTCTAGTAATCTTTTCCCATTTTCATTGCACTTTTCATATTCCGAAGTGTTTTAGGCAGGTAGGGCCAAGCTTCGTTGTCATTCCCACCACAAGCATTGAAATCAACCATAACTATCAGGATTTCATGATTCTTGAAATTTTGAATGTAAGCATCAAGTTCACTGTAAAATCCATCCTTAGTATCATCGGTTGCTGGTATAATTGGAGCATAGATACATACTACAATGATAGGTCCATCCGTGGTGTTGACATACGAGGGGGTGCACTAAGTAATGCCCCTGACCGACTTCCAGTTGTCTGATCTAGCTGAACTTTTGCATGTGCAATGATTTATATCTCTACGAATCATATGGCAAATTACAGCTCTGAACTAATTGTGGTTTCTGTTTTACAGGTGTTTGAGCTGAGTTAGGTGTGAGATGGAGCCTGTTGAATGTCGAGCAGTGATCTGGTTTTTGTATTTGAAAGGACGCACACCACAGGAGACTTTTGATGAAATGAAAGAAACTTATGGTTATAATGCCCCATCATATGATCTTGTAAAATGCTGGCATCGTGAATTCAAACATGGCCGGAAGTCTGTGGAAACAGCTCCCAGACCTGGTTGCCCCCCTTCTGCCATTGACGAGGCATCTGTCCGTCAAGTTGAGGCTGCCATTTTGGAAGATCGGCGTATTACTATTCGCCAAATAGTCCAAGATATCAAGATTACTACAAGGTCTGTGGAAACTATCATTCATGACTATTTGCATATGAATAAGGTGTTTGCCAGATGGATTCCCAGGTTGCTGACACCATTCCAGAAGCGAAAACGCGTCGAGTGCTCGAGGATGAATTTGGAGATGTGCCAAGAAGATGAGTCAAAGTTTTTCAAAAGACTGATTACACAGGATTAAACCTGGATCGATATCCAGAGACCAAAGCCCAGTTAATGCAGTGAAAGCGCTTGGACTAACCACCTCCAAAGAAGGCAAGGGTGCAGCCCTCCACTGGCAACGTCATACTCACAGTCTTCTGGAACCAGGACGGGGTAGTGATGATAGATTTCCTGGCAAAGGGTATCACAATTATAGGAGCCTATTATGCTCCATTTTTGAGGACATTAAGGGAAGCTATCAAAATCAAGAGGCGGGGCAAGATCAGCAAAAGTACCCCCCTCATGCAGGACAACGCTCCGGTCCACATGTCGCCAGATTAGAAGCACGTGCGTGTAGTTATGAAATCCTACCCCATCTCCCTAATCTCCTGACCTTGCACCCTCTGACTTTCACCTCTTCCCAACCATGAAGTTGTTTTTGAAAGGAAATCGTTTCCCTGATGATGCAGCCTTGATTTCTGAAGTTACGTGTTCGTTGGAGGACCAACATGAGGTGTTCTACGAAAACGGTCTCCAGAGCTGCATCAAACGGTGGGAGAAAAGCATAACTCTGGGTGGTTCCTATGTAGAGAAAGACTAAAAACTGTGCCAAGTTTCGTTGCTCTACTGCTATGGGAAGTGGGTCAGGGGCATTATTTATTGCTCGCCCCTCGTATAGTGACATACGGGCAGTGGCAGTTTGACCTAAGTGGATCTTGTCGAAGAGAGAGTTTTTTACCGCGAAGCCAACACCGTGTTCTCTTGTTTCATCTTCTTGCTTCCCTTGCCAAAAGAAAGTGTAGTCTGACTACTTGGGTTTTCTGCAGAGTAACAATGCCTATCTGTACGGGTAATAGTTCTTTATTGACGACAGCAGTTTTTTACATGTCAGAGATGGAGTGGAGATCCTTTGTTAAACCGGTCAGCATCGTCGAACATTCCAACACCCGAGCTTGAGTACTGGTTTCTTTTTATTTCAGTTTGATTGTTTAGTGCATCAGTATCTGCCCACTTTTTGGAAGAGGTTCTATGTCCCATGCACCTCATGAGACAAGTGGCAAGTGGCGGGATAGCACCTTACTTGTTGAGGGCTGCTCAATGTAAGAGGACCGTTGTCCGATGGAGATGAATAATCCCTCTCACTGATAGGAATGGGCCTTATCGCCTAGCTGTCCGCCAATCTAGCCGGTGCTTATAACCGGCAACTGCCATTCCTCTGATTGGTTCTACAATGTATAGTTGAAGTTGTCTGTCCAGGGTAAAAGACTAGGCATTGGTATAAAGAAGTTGAGCTTCAATATCCCCTCTCTGATCTCACTGGTGTACTTCAGAGGTATGGTGAGACCAGTACATGTGGGACCAGCTCGACCGCAATAGCTTCCAAAGACAGTGGGAAGTACTATATTCACCTACTTGTGGATCTACACTCCGAATTTTCTATAGGGGTTGTTTCTCATGACCTTCGCTGAGATAACAGCTAACCACAAGGCAGTGGCGTCGCTCACAAGCTTTAGCTTGCCTGTTAAAGCAAGGAACCAGTGTATGGCAACGTGCGGCCACATGTGAGAGATTAGGAGATGGTTGCGGATCAGATACACTCGCCTATATCCGAAGGCTGGAAAAGCCGAACTACAAAGACACTAGCTCTTCCAGAGCTCCCTTTCCCCTACTATAACTGTTCATATATCCAAACAATAACTGCATATAATCTCTAAAACAAATGTTGTACAAAAAATATATGTTAAATGATGAATAATAAATGCTATCCTTAAATAAATGCTGAGCATCTTTCGGCCAGTGAAAGACAAGAAAAATTCGGTTAAGTTATATTTGACCAGTTATTATGAAGCATGCTATTCGTAGTTGTCGTATTCGCCGTTGTAGTAAAAATTGTTTCTGCAAAACAAATTAAAATAGAATGAATATTGTATTAATAGCCATGAGTATTAAGATAATTAAGACAAGAACATATAACAACACGTGCAAATTGAAACGGGATCAACTGTCCGTCCAGATGTATAACACGACAGGTGTAGTGGGTGTCACCTGCACCTCGAAGTCGTAATTTTGAAAAAATCTCATTTCATCCCATTTCCTCTTTAGTTATTAAATTAGAAACGATTCATTATTTGAAATGAAAATATTTTTCAAACTCTGCGAAATGAGAAGAAATCGTTTGAATTATTAATTTATTAATATTAATGTCATCATTATTATTAATATGATTGTTTTGTTTTGTTGCGGTTGCTAATTTCAATTTCATTAAGAAAAACATCTTATGAATATTCTGTTTTTCGTGCTGCTGTCAGTGTATTGAAGATAACATCTAAACAAAGCAAGAATTAGAAGTTTGGAAAGAAGAGGAAGAGACAAAACATCTCTCCCTTTCCCTCCTTCCTCGTTCTCGTAATACTGATTGGCGACGTTTTGTTTCAGATCACAGGCAAAATAGAATACGGGAAAACAGATATGAATTAAACGAAAAGGGCAGAATAACGGAAAAATTGATTTTACGAATATGAACAAGTAATTGTGCCACCTAAACATTATGAGGACATTTGACGTCTCTTTTTTACAGTGTAATCAGTAAACATTGTATTAGCTGAAACCCTACTAAGGAGGAAATTATATTTTAGAATAATATGAGCCGTGTATACCTCTACAGAATAACTTATGTAAATATAAAAGATACATTTTTTGATGCAATATGCAACGCTATACATTTGGAAAAAGAGTTGATCATTGTGGTCGAAATGTACATGTTTACTTTGCGATTAATTTAAGTGCTTGTATCGATATCAGAAGATAAGATGAGATCCAATTGAAAAACATGTTTATACATATATATTTACAAACACACACGCATATATATATACATATATATATATATGTGTGTGTATGTGTGTGTGTGTGTGTGTGTTAAGGAGGGGTGCGGGCGAATTTTGTCCAGGCGATCAAAAGAACGATCGGTCCCAGGAAAAGGTGACCTAAGCTACATTCAGGCAAATGAAAATAAACAATGGAAATCCTGGGATTTGTAGCGACCTGTATCCATGACATCAATCGGTCATGGGTCAGACAAAACACCAGCAAGAGTGCAATAAACAAGCTGGCGAGGAAATAGGTTAACAGGTTGAAGAGCTATCAATAAAAAGAGAAGAGAAACAAAGCAACAGTCAGACAGTCAGAGAGACGGACGGATGCGAGACACAAGTTGACACAGTTTTCGACCACCTCTACCACGAATCCCACCGTTGTCACTGTGTTGATGTGTATAAAGAAATAATAAACAAAGTCTTTTTTATAAAACAAAGTGTCTCGTATTCATTCATAAATTAAATAACTGCCCATTTTAATAACTAGAGATCACCAGCCAGACATATATGTAACATACATATAATTTGGTGCCGTCACCACTTTTATTCTACAAGAATAAATAATAAAAAAACACAAAGATACCACGAAACACAACGAAAGTGTCCTTTGTAAAAAAAAAACTGATTTCCAACGGAAAAAAAAATAAAAACGAAAAAGAAGATACTCCCCCCCCCAAAAAAAAAAAGACAAAATCAAAGACTTTCAATTTGAAAAAGAAGCTTATTTACAACGGACATAATATTGAAAAAAAAAACAAACAAAACAAAACGAAAGAGACGCAAACAAAACCAAATCAAAGACTTTCATTTTGAAGAAAAAAAGAACAAGAATAAAGAAAAAACAAAGAGGTAAGTCGAATCCGAATTTTGCTTTGCATGTTTCTGCTCTAAGTTTATATATATATACATATATACATTAAAGAAACACTTCAATCTTTTGTTAAAAAAAGAAAAAGAAAGAAAGACATTTGTGACTGTTTTAATAAAAAAGAAGAAAAACATTCTTTTAAATTGTACTTTTGTTTTCTCGTCTTACGTTGTTTTTGTTGTTGTTTTGGTTGTTGTTAAAGAGTTGAAAAAAGATGGAACAGCAAATTTTTTCGAATTTCGTACAGGGCTTAACTATGGAGCTTAGGAACGCGGTGGGAGCCATCTCAAAAACTTTACGAGTTGAGTCCCTTCTAAAGAATATAAACACTTTAGAAAATATAAGGGACGGTGGATATAGGGTGTGGTTGTAGGATATAGAAAGATATTTTAGAATAGTCGGTGCTGCGGATGAAGAAAAATGCCAGGCAGCACTATTGATCACTAGGGACCAGTTGGACTCTTGATAAATGGATTAATGGCAAATAATGAAGGTTTAACTTGGCTAGAATTGAAAAGGGCCTTAGAAGACTATTATGGGATAGCCGCAAATTCCAACAAGTGCATAGTAGAATTAGCTAATGTAAGACAGGGTAGAGAAGAAACTATTCAAGATTATATGCGGAGAATAGCGCAATTAGCAGAAGGAGCATATAGTGCGATAGATGCAGGTAATGCATTAGTTAAAAAACAAATTCTAGGATTTTTTATAGAAAGCCTCAGAGATAAAGATGTAAAAATCTCCGTAATGAGGGATAACCCTCGGATTTCCACGCAGCTTATGAGAAAGCCTATGCAGAAGTGAAATGGAAATTTCGGCTTAACGCAAGCCATGCACATGAAGATGAACCCATGGAGATTTGTCATGCGACACGGCAGGTTAGAGTCAAAGCCGTTGGTTCAGCAAAATTCCCCAAACAAGATAGATGGAAAAGAGGGGATCGATTAGAAAATAGGGAGCCAATATATAAAACTAGAGGAAAGGAAAAAAAACAAGGCATGTTATAAGGTGTTTCCATTGTGGTAAGATGGGCCACATGTGGAGAGATTGTAGACACCGCAGTCAGAGAAACGGATGCGCACCGTTCGTACAACGTCCGACGGATGGAACGAAGGCATACTGACGCATGTAATCGGTAACATGGGCGCTGCAAATTCCGTTTCTATTAGAATAGATAGAAATAGACTCAGGGCTTTAGTAGATACAGGCGCAAAGGTTTCTGTCATAAAACGTAGTGGTTTTAAAACACTTATACAGAGACCTGAGCTACATAGTAAATCAATTAATTTAAGGACACCTAATGGGTCCCCATTAATTGTGGAAGATATCGCCCAATTAAGGATAAGGATAGGAAGTAAATCCGTCCACCATGAGTTATTTGTGGAGAAAAACCCCAATAGGAATATAATACTAGGCCGGGACTGGTTTAGGCAAAATGGGGTGAGGATGTACTTCGACTTAGGGGCGATAAAAATAGGCAATGCATACATAACGTTAGAAGGTGATGCTCATATCTCAGCAATAGTAAGGCTAGGAAAAAAATAGCATAAAATCTACAGCACCTGCCTACATGCACGGCTCGTGCGGGTATTAAAAACGGTCAAGGACTGGAGTATGAGGTAGAGCAAACAGACAAAGTATTTCCTAGTGGCCGTTGTGGTATTTCAGTAGCCAATACCGTAGTAAAAATTAAAGGGTAAAAAATTTTCCCGCTTTTAATAACATCAATCAGACGGTTACCTTAATAAGAGGTTGTAAAATAGCTAGGTGTAGAGCAGCTACCAAAATAATGGAGATTACCATGCAAAAGAAACATAATGATAAGATCTCTGGAGAAAACTTGAAAGGGATAAAAGTGCCCGAGGAATTCAAGTTAGAGATCAATAAGGTGCTAAAGCGGAACAAGGACTTGTTCATTACGGAAGATAAAAACTTGGGCAGTACCGATACGGTAGGGATGCGTATTGATACTGGAACGCATGAGCCACAACGGAAATGCCGTACCGGACACCGTTTAAGCAAAGAAAAGAAGTAGAGCCAGCAATAGGGGAAATGATGCAGGCTGGAGTAATCGAAAGACCAAACAGCCCGTGGAGCTTTCCGATAGTCTTAGTAGAGAAGAAAGACGGAACTAAAAGGTTTTGTGTAGATTTTAGAGCGTTAAATAAAATAACGAAGAAGTATGCCCGAGCGTTACCAGTTATTGATGATATTTTATCCTCGTTTGGGTCGGCAAAATTCTTCTCAAAGTTAGATTTGAAGTCAGGATACTGGCAGGTTAAATTGAATAAGAACGATAAGGGAAAAAAAAACGGCGTTCACCTGCCACAAGGGGTTGTTCCATTTTAATGTAATGCCGTTCGGACTTGCGAACGTCCCCGGGGGCTTCCAGGAATTGATGTCCGTAGTTTAACAAGGACAGGAAGAATTCGCTGTACCGTATTCGGATGACATTCTAATATTCTCCAATACAAAGGAAGACCGTATAAAACACATAGATAAGATCTTAGGTAGTTTGCGTAAGCACAGTCTTAGGTTAAAGGCAACGAAGTGTGAGTTTTTGTAGTAAAGAAATACAGTATCTGGGATTCAAAGTTAGTGAGAGGGGTAGACAGCCGGACATGAATAAAGTCAAGTCTATAAAAATGATTTCTACTCAAACCACTGTAAGTAAGTAAGAGATTTGATTGGTATGACATCGTACTATCGGCGATTTATATAAAAAAAATTCGATATCGCCGAGCCGTTAGTCCGATTAACGAGAAAGCATGCACGATTTTATTGGGACAATGCATGTCAGTCTGCCTTTGATAGCCTAAAAACGAAGCTTGCAGATATGCTAACACTGGCTTATCCCGATCCGGATAGAGACTACCGACTGTATACAGATTCCTCTGATCATTCGATTGGGGCATGTCTGTTACAAATGGTTCATGACCCAAGGGAGGGTAAAGAGGTAGAAAAACATTTTTATCACATAAGTTGAGTAATACTCAAACTAAATGGTCAATGATAGAGAAAGAGGCATATGCGATACACTATGCTATGAATAAATTAAATCACTATTTGCATAGTGCAACTTTCACCATCTATACAGACCATAGACCATTGGAATATTTACTAAACTCACCAATACAAAATAAGAAAATACAGACTTGGGCTTTAAGTATTGCTGGCTATAATTGCACCATACAGTACCTAAAGGGGAAAGACAACGTCTGTGCGGATCTTTTATCATGCGCTGTGGATTCGAGGCCGAACAATGATGACTCCCAGTATAAATAGACTGTAGGAATTACACGGTGAGTGCAATAAACTCAAATCATTTTGAGCCATCAGTAGCACACGAGTGTCCTACATTATCGGATTTAGATGTATGTAAAGAACAGGAAGCAGATAGGGAGATTGTAGATTTGAAGATGCGAATGAAAGGCGGTAAAGCGTCCAAGATGGGACAGAAGAAGTACATAGTAATGGACGATATAGTATATCACTTGTCGCAACCCGACGACAAATCAATAATTAGGCTATATATTCCGTCGCATTTAAGAAAAAGGGTGTTAGTTCAATACCACGTTAGTAATGGTCACATGAGCGAAGAAAAAAAGTTTCACGCTATAAGCAAAAATATTTTTGGCCTGGTTTATTTAAACAAGTAAACGAATACATAGGTAAATGTACTCCGTGCCAAACCAGAAATTTGAGGAAACA
This sequence comes from Euprymna scolopes, assembly GCF_053919585.1. NCBI lineage: Eukaryota > Metazoa > Mollusca > Cephalopoda > Sepiida > Sepiolidae > Euprymna > Euprymna scolopes. Next base: position 88,904,533 of record NC_136490.1, read on the forward strand.
GCAACCTCAGATGCAAGAGAGCGATTTGCCTACTTTTCCTTTCGCTAAACTAGCGTTAGTTGTTTCCGAGCCTTACCCCAAAACTCTATTAGGCAACCAATACATAGTGACTTTTATATGTATGTACAGTGGTTGACTAGAGAATCACGAAATTGCTCTACAGGAAATGCATTGAACCTTCACTTTAGTAAGGAATAGTGTAAAGGAGGCTAGGGGAAAAATGATAGATAGATCAAAGAAGAAAACAAAAGCCGTCGAATTTAAGGTTGGTTATTCGGTGTATTATAAAAACCATCAAAAGCGAGGAAAACTAGATGTACGATGGAAATTGTACTACATAGTGATCGAAAGGACTGGCCCGGTCTTATATAGAATTAAGGATCAATTAACGGGCTATGTAACGAAGGCGCATGCAGAACATCTCAGGGAAGCGTCTATCGGGGACTGGGAGATTCCCACTACAGAGAAGCCGTTAAGAAAAGCTGCATTGTCTGTTCCAAAAGAATCTAGTGATTCAGACAGCGAATCAGCCACAGACAAAGCTGATTATCTAATACAGAAGAGTCATCATCAACGGGAGAGGTCGGATGAGGAATCTGACGTACCGTTGATGGAACGAGAAATCGTGACACGGATCATGATGGCGGGACGTGCAACCAATATAAACGAAATCAGCCGTCCGTATACGTCATATGCAGTGCACGAGAGTAGGAATAGGGACCAACCTATCGTAAATAGAGTTAGTACGAGGTTTGGTAGCGGGGAGGAAGAACAGGAGAGAGGGAATTGTTTAGGATGCTAAAAATACTCTGTATTTAGGTAAATTGAGTAAACTGTGAACACCGTCCTATTCAATAAGAGCAAATAAAGGATCCCTTATCTCCATGGTTCAAGCCACTGACGTCTTAGGAAAAGATAGAGCTGCTTCCCGTTTCAACAAAGTAATTGGAATGGTAAAGTAAAAAAATTAAGTAACTTGAGCAGAAGCAAGCATAGTCTATCGGACGTTGGCTGCCTCAATGTCAATTTTTAAATTGAGGTGAAAATACCACCGATGTTATCTGAAAAAGAAACAAAAACATACATTATGTCCAGGGAAAAACACAAAAAAAGAAATGAAAAAAAAAAAACGTGTGTGTGTGTGTGTGTGTGTGTGTGTGTGTGTGTGTGTGACAATGGATTTGTGTTAATAATGTTAAATAATGTCCATGGGAAATAAAAAAGAAAAAGACAAAACAAAAACAAAAAAAAAGAATAGAAAAATAAATAACTAAAATGCATTAACAATAGTGGACAAGAAAGAAAAAAGTTAAAATGACTTATTGTTGAACGGAAAAGACGTCTTTGAAAAAAAATCATAATAAATAAATTTGAAGAAAAAAGAGAAACATGCATGAATTTTAGAATTATTTAAAAACATTTATTATATGTATATATATATTTTTTTGGTGGCAAGGTGAGAAGTGTTAAGGAGGGTTGCGGGCGAATTGTGTCCAGGCAAGCAGGAAAATAAACAATGGAAATTCCAGGCGATCAAAAGAACGATCGGTCCCAGGAAAAGTTGACCTAAGCTACATCCAGGC